>NW_026962011.1:6875693-7183494 GCF_032445375.1 Bacillus rossius redtenbacheri | reverse complement strand
AATCCACTGGATCAGTGCGATACGGTGTGACGCGGCGCAGAACCGATAGTTAAACGAAAGCGAGCTCTAAGACTTCGTGAGCAGAGTCACTAACTAGTTCTTGGAAAGTTCACCACTAAAAGAAACTTTTTTTTTTCAGTGCTAAAATTGTGGCGTTCCTTGCCTCGTTTATTGTGATAGTTTTATTTGTTGTTTCTTTAACTTTGTGTCTGGTCAGTAAAACAATTTGTTTGTTTGTTAATTTTGACGGTATTTTTTTAATTATTCTGAATTTAGTTTTGATATTTTATTGCACAAAAGGACTATGTAAGAGAGAAGCTGGTTCTAAGGCAATATATGCTCTGTGTTGGAGGTCTGTTTCAAGTACTACAATAAAACTTTATCTAAGCCCGAACGTAACTATTGAATCACCAGAAGATAACTAATAACTGTAGTAAGTCCCTGTAGCATTTTCACAAGAATTTATATGGAAGAAAATTCCTTCTACGCGTTGACCACGCTGCTCTTAAGTGGCTGTTGTAGTTTAAGAAGCCGGAAGGACAATGCGATACGTGGATTGAGCAGATGTGGCCAGTCACCTGGCCGGAATAGTGGAAAAGTCTTTGTTGTTAAATTTAACTCTTTTTAAATGATTACTGTATTTTATATTTTAGTAATTTAATAGTATGCTTTTGTATAGTTTTTATGTTTAGTGTATTTGTATGTTTAAAAAGACAGTAATATTTTTGCTATGTTGGCGGAATTTTGCTAGGGAGATTCGCTGGCATTAGTAGGTGGCGATGTTTGCTGTGTAAAGGCATAAAAATGCTTTGGTGAACTTGTGCGCGATGTACGATGGCCCGCGCTAAGTGAAGTTGGGAGTCCCGACATACAAGATTGATAAAGTGCGGCGGCGAGCACTGCGATGACTCGCGCTAAGCACTGCCGAGCGACCACACTCACGCACGCGGTGTAGCGGTGTCCGCCGTGCGTGCAAGAACGTCTCGAGTGCATGGCTTGTGACTTCAGAAAGTGGAAGGGGTTGGGCTTGCGAATAGACAGGCAAGATACTCACTAATCCGCCCCGGCGGAAGTCGGACCAGCAGTCCGCGAGAATGTCTGTGAGCGAGGCGGAGGACTGGAAGCCCGAAGGCTCGGCCTGTAGGACAAGAACTTCGGCTGTGTGTTTCTAACAAGACTTGCTATCGACGGTGAAGATCCTGGACTGGTTTGCGAATGCTTTTCGCAAACTTCGACGCAGTAATTTGTGAGTACATTGTGGTCCGATATTGTTGGTGGGACTCGGCCGGTGTTTGTATTTGCATGGGCATGAAGTTAGCACCGGAATTTATCATTGCAGAAGAACCATTAATTTGAATACTTTTCGTGTCATTCCCAGAACAAGTTGTCAGCAAGTAATTTGGCTTTTCTTTCGAGCGAAGAAACAGATAATGTGTTAGACAGCGAGAGTAATTTTAATAATAAGACTAAACTATGAACTTGAGTTTTGATATAATAATTTATAATAAATTATTATTCTTTTGAATTTTGCATTTTTATAGTAACTTTAAATATTAGCTTATAGTGATTTATTTTAATTGCTTGTTAATGAAGTTGCTATGGATCCAGTTCGGTATATAAGTACAAAATTCTTGTAAAATTCTGGCGCCAGGTAATTTGCGACGTTTTGTAGCATCGTAAAAATTTGTACCGGTGGAGTGGATGCCACTTCAAACCGCGCGCATCCGAGCGCCTCCGCTCCCTTCCCCCTATCTCTGCCTCCCCCTTCCCAGCGACTAACTGCAGTCGAGCGCGTCCTGTCGGTGGCGAATACCAAACACATAAAATTAGTTCCAAGTCTTTAACACATCTCATAAATAACTTCCAGTTCCAAAATAGTTATATCTGTGATGATAGTTAGTGCAAACAAATATTATAATTTACACACAATAAATACTATATCTAACTTTATAGTATTCTCTGGTATAAGCTCTAGGCTAGAAAAGCCAACATTTATAAGCTACATTTGAATGCTTAATATCTTTACCAATATTAAAATAAATTATTAACCAATTCATAAGGCAAGGTCTTTGGAGCGCTAAATCAAGTTATTGAAAACAATATGGCCACCACACAAGAAAATGCACAGAAGGTGCAGAAAATGGAACAAGTGCCAATTTACATTATGAGCGCCTAAAAAAAACTGCTAACACTTTAAGCTTAAACAGGTGCATCATATTCACAAAAAATACACAAGTCCAACAGATACTACACACACTCTCACTCTCTCTCTCTCTCTCTCTCTCTCTCTCTCTCACATGCCTCATGATGTTGGTGGTGATGGTCCTGCTGCTCCATGCCTAACTGGTCAAAACCCCAAGCTTATATACCCAGTTCTCTCCCCCCCCCCCCCCCCGCCCTTCGCTCCTATTGCCCCTCCAATTCTCTGGTTTAATTTAAATAATAGAGATGATTCTAGAATGTTTTAGAAGGATCTTCACACCAGTTCACATAATCGATATATCTATAATATATAACCGATTTCCGGGATTTCTTCTTCTTCTTCTGGCTAAATCCGGAGGTGGTAACACTGAATTCGATGTTGTGTTGGAATGAAGTCTCCACTTTTGTCTATGGTTTTTGTGTGAAAGTGCACTGTCTTTGACGCACACAGCCGTAGCCTATCTATGAGTCGTGATGTCACAAGATGTCAGTTTATTCCTACCCGCTAACATGAAAGGTAAGCTTCTTCATGTCCTTAAATGTTTGTGTGTGTAATCTTAAATTATCGTCTCGTGACCATACACGGTCTCAAATGTTGTTTAGGGTTTTGAATTTATATGCTTGTAATGAAAGTAATGTAAGTGTCTCGTACGGCGTTCACTCTGTATAATTTCATATTTATTCTGAGCAATAAAATTGAATGGATTATTTTCGTAGTTTTGGTTGTTCTTTACGTTCACTACATTACACAACATGTTTTACTTTCTGTCATGACCCATCTAGTTGGATTTTATTGAACTGTATTAATCACATGTTTATTTTGTTGGTAGCCCCTTTAAACTGCACCGGAAAAATGTATTGCATATTTATAATATTTTATCATTATATAGTCTTACTAGCTGACCCGGCAGACTTCGTACTGCCTAATTAAATTGCAATAAAGTCCTGTCAAAATGATTTGTAATGTGACATTTTTTTGTTCCTACATATTTTATAGTCGGGGCAAAAAATTCTCCTGAACAGAACCGTCACCTTGGTGATAGGGTGTTGTGAATAAGAAATATAATTAAATAAAACATATAAATAAAAAGATAAATAAAAAATAAGTAATCTCTTTTTTGTTAATCATGTGAAACATAATAATTTTTATTTTCATTGTAGTGCATGATTAGATCGGTAATTAGCTTGGTTTGTAGCATTTCGGGTTCTTCTACCTAAATTGATTCGTCTAATAGGAGGCATATCTATATTATAGATTATTTTGTCACATGCAATAATTAGCGATCATAGGTAAATAAACACTGCACAAAACACTACATAGGTAAGAATTTGTTTCGTGTATAAGTTGACAAATGCAAACTCATTAGGGTAGGTAACCTAAAATCCAAGAAAAAAAACACTGACATTGACAGTTTGTTGTTGTTTCAACTTTTTTTAAATTTGATATGACTTGGAGTCAAATCCTTCAAGCCGTATTTAACATAGGGAAATTAAATAATAAAAACTTAAACTTATGAAATACTTTTGGTTACGCTGGTTTTGTTTGACTGATGTAATGACTTGAAAACTGATGCATTTTAAAGTAAAACAAATGAAATAATATCGCGAAGCCGACCAAATTGAACTATTCGATTTCGGTTTATTTTTTTTTTGTTTATCTGTGCTCCAACGCACACTGTTTTAATAGATATTATTGAACTATGTACAGAGGTCATTAAGTGCAAATTGACTCTTTGACGTTAGGAACATACCTACATTGTTTAAACAATAATGAGTGCTCGTTTTAGTTAGAAAACGTTTGTATGGGAAAAAGAAAAGGGCTGGTTTTAGGGTTTTTCCGGCAATTATTCGAATTTTTCTCGCCGTAAAAACCATATTTGAACTTCAACGAACATTAAAAAAAAATTGGCCAAATTGGTCCAGGCGTTGTTGAGTTATGCGCTTACCAACACATTTTGCGATACATTTTTATATTATAGATTAGGAAATGTTATTAGTCAAGTATCCTATTCACTGCTTGATGGTCTTGAGTATGATAATTTGTATTTTTACGATCTTTCTTATAAAACAGACAGTAAATGGAAATTTTTTAACAATGGTTTTCTTTGTACTGTTGGTCCAATCCGAATGCATAGCTTTTGTTTGATGCTTTCAGCTCTGCTTTTTGACCTGACCCCCGTTGGAGATATTTTCTTTAAAAAGGTTTTATATAAAATTGATAAAATAATTGAGGATATTTGTGATGCTTCGCGCGGAGTGTACGAATTGTGTGTTCGTCCTCTAAGAAGGAGGAGAGCGCATACAGATACAGCAGTATAATTTTCGAATCGAAAGCAGGAAGGGCCGAACTCACAGCAATGTTGATGCCCTCTCTTGCCTACCAGGCAATATAGACTGCAACATTTGAAAAATGGCAGAGAAGAACGAAGTAATCGAAGACATCCGACGTACGACTGTCGTTAACAGCGAGGATAAATGGGACCATGCCAGTCTAAAAGTCCACAGAGACCATACCCTGACCTAGGGCCCAATATAGGCTGGTTAGAGACGGATACAGGACGTCCATCATATGAGATATCAAGTGACTGAAGGGCTGTAATATCTTTTTGGGCAAAATGGAATTCCTAAAGGATGGTGAATGGGTTATTTAAGAAGGCATGAGAGTGCCCAAATGGGAAAGGTGTTACCATGTAATTACTCCTCCTGACATGCCTAGTACCAGAAGTGCTAAAAGAAATGCATGATGGTACCTTTGGTGGCCAACTTGGAGTAAATGAAACTCTAGCCAAGATTCTTCCCTGCTAATACTGGTTGAGATGCCGTATTTTAATATAATTTCAAAATGATTTTTTGTCGAAAAGCAAATCCTAGTAGGGATCTATTGACCTGCAACTTTTAGTATGAAAAATAATTCAAATATAGCACCACATTCCTGTAGGTTCATCACGATGAAGTAAGTTGAAGTTGAACAACATTTTTATTTTATGGTATATAGTAGAGAATGTATTTAAAATAACACACCGAGTGGCTGGATTGAGTTAAATTGAATAAAGTTCTGCAACCACCAGGAATTATGTCGCTTCAGCATAATAATTTCATTGAAATAATTGGGGTTAGTAACACACCACAAAAATATGTGGAAAGTAAAGGTGTTACCTCGATTATTTCAATGAAATTCATTTTTCTACAGCGACAAAATTCGCGGTGGTTGTAGAATTCCGTTCGAAAAAGAAAACATAATCCCGACGCATAGTGTTCTATCCTAAATACTTTCTATATTATTTACAACAAAAATGTTCAGCTCCAATTTCAAACACGTATACCAGCAATGGGAATTACTTTAGACTATAAGTCTTATAGATGTTTTCAACTTATTTTGTCGTGATGAACTTGCAGCCAAAGTTTTTTGGTTGGATTCAAAATCAACCTGTATTTTGAAACTGTATACACAAGACGCATCCACGTGTCCCGACAGAGCCTACCACAATTTTCAAAAATATTGTTAACGGTTATGATCGCTCTAACGCATCCCGCTCATTTAAAACCGGTTTAGAGGCTTGCTTCCAACTCTCTGCAACGCTATAATTTATGTGCACCGGAGCTTTGGTCACGTGGTTGAGAGCCTATTATAATCGCGAAAATTCCGGTGACTCTGCAATTCTGTGACGCAAATCTCCGTCCTAACCCATGTCCAGCAGTTGGTCAATATATTCACAATTGTTGCCGTGATTAACTCTTCATTATTAGGCGTGTTCAGCAAACTGACAGCCTGCGTCGTATAAATTGGAATGTTTTCACAAACAGCGTATTTGAGGCAATGCAGGGAACGAATACGACTTGCTTCCGCAAATAGTTGAATTATGGATTATTCTCTCGAATATTATGTTAGTACAAAGCAGGTTGTCTATTTTTTTTCCTCTAAAGTACTGTCAGTCAAGGCTTTATACCCAATAGAATTCATTGCGGGGATAATCGGTTTTAAAATTAGCATTATTGTTGTGTTGGGTATACAAGAGGATTATTTGCCACTCTGATTAAGGATTTAACCTGCCTTTTGTATTGTTATATGCTTACACAAAAGGATTTCACTTGTGATGGGTACAATATATATTTTCCAATAACAACGTCAGTTTTGAGAATGAGCTGAATTAATTATACAGATACGTTCAGCCCGCGTAGATAATCCTAACATGCGGCATAGGGCAGAAGTACCAACAGAGTAAATTAAATTTTCCGAGTGATTAAAAACACCTAATTTGCAAAATCACGTAAATCTTTGGCTACGCGTGATGAAAATTGAAACATATATATCTGATTTGTTATTTTATATAGTATAGGTTGAGTTATCTTCAGATTATTTTTCGTCCTGTCAATATTATTTTGTTATTAACAACATTATAAAAAAAACATTTATGTCTAAAACTCAATTGATAATTTTAGACTTTTTTTTGTATACCAATGGTATCGCCTCATATGAAGTGACGTCAATTACATGCGTGCCTTTAAAATACTTTCGCTGGAGGGATGAGGTTTTATCCTGAGACGGGAGTTATGATGGCAATTCCAATGTCAACCCGAAACGTTTTTGACTCGGGTAAAACCCACAAGACCAAGAAACTTTGGTGTTGTCAGCAGTTTGGTGCAGTCGTGGTGAAAATAAGGGGAGGTGAACCTGTCCGGTCGCCTGCACTTGTCCACCACTGCGCACGACGTCATCGTGTTTATGCCGGCTAGCGCGCTACCTCCCTTTCCTATCTGGATTGGTTATAATTAATTTTAACGCTAATTAATTGCAGATGTTTTGTAATTATGTTTTTAGTAATACTTACTGCATTATGGCATTTTAACGATTTCCTTAAACTTCAACAGGTACACATTCCAAATATGAAAACTCGGTGCATGATTTTTAAAATTATATTTTGCCACAAAATATTTCCCAACACTCTTGAAAACACTTCAAATAAAAACTGTAAAATACATTATTTTTCACGTCATGCATTTACATGAAGGTAACGCAAAATTATAGTTTTGTTTTCTAATATTTTTTCTATTTATAGTTACGTAAAAAAAGGTTATTTCGTACAAATGTTTTTAATAGATAAGTAATATAAACCGTTTTATTTCAGTATTAATTTCTTACGTTCAAAATGCGTTTTCCTGCCGCTGATAATCAAAATTAAGGTCATAGGTTGTTGAAGTTTTTAGAGGATACGAAATTCGCAATATCAACGGTCTGAACTCCATTAGATTACACGGTGTGTACTTCTCAGCTTGATGACGTGGATGAAGCGGGGTGTGGTCGGAGGAAGAGCTTGGCTGCGGGAGGGAGGGAGGGAGGGAGGCCGCGGAGTGGAAGCATGCGCGCCTCGGGTGCGATGGTGTGCGGGCCCCATACTCCGTGCTCCGTCGCCGCGTAGCTCGGTCTCGTCCGGCGGCCTTCACCGCCCACAAGGGTGGGGCTGCGTGTACCCCTGTGTCTGGAAGGGGCCCCGCACCAGCCATGTTTATTCTTACCTCAATATACATACTCGCTGTGGTTACTTTAAAGTAAAATAATTTTATAAATTAATAGTAACCATAATTTCACCCTGTATTTTCAGGTTGAATAGCATTCTAAAAAGAGTGTAGGTAAGAAATAACCATGCAATTATAATGTAGCACGTGACTGTTAAAAATTGTGAAAAGGGGGGGAGCGTCTCCGATCCAGGGTCCAGGGCCCGTAATCGAATGTGGAGGCCATGCCGCCGGCCGCAAGCCTCGCGGTTGTTCTTCAGGGACCGCTCCGTCCTCGGCGATGACAGCCCTGCGCTTCGCTGCCGCGCGCGAGAGGTGTGTGTCGTCGGTCCTCCCCCTCCTACCTCCTCTAGCGGCAGACGCGACAGATGATGACCGTGATTTGCTGTTCCTACCTGCCGCAGGTGCGCGCTGAGAGCCGATGTTATATGTTCCTCAGCAACATGGTCTTCCACCACATTATCAATCCACTTCAGTTATGAATACAACTGTTTGAATGCTATTAACTCATATGTTCTAAAATCATTTTTTTGACGTGACAACGTCTAATAAATCGATGAACGCCGGATGCACGCACGAAAAAGTGTCCCGTTACGCTAATTGTCCCGTTTTGCTGTGTCCCGTTACGCTCATTTTATATTGCTCTTTGCTAACTGAACCTCCTAGCATTGCGACCGAGTCCGTGGCGTGATTCTGTTTTCATGCATTTCAATGTAACATTTTCATTGCTCTTTGCTAACCCGTTCCTCCTAGCATTGCTGCAGAGTCCGTGGCGCAAATATATTATTTTTGGCTGCATCTTGGTGTTAGGTTAAGTCATTTTCCTTTACATCATCCTTTCCTTTCCTTTCGTTTCCTACTTTTCCTATCATCGTCCTATCAACAGAATAACACATATTGGAAGAAGTTAAATAGCAAACATGTATAAAAGTTATAGTTAAAATAATCTCTTCGTTAAAGTAATAAACATATTTTAATAAATGAGTGCAAATAAAAGTAAATTTATCAATTAAATTGTAGATTTCATTTCACTCCTTCTTTGTATTCATACAAAATAGTGATAATTCAATAAAAATTATTCCATTTTATTCATAAAAGTATGCAATTATTTCATCAATGTTTTGTTATGACGTTGTCACGTTAAACTATCGTCCGTAAACCGACTTTACAGACAACCAATTTTTTTCTTTGTTTTTTATCTGCCCTAAACAAATCTTTATTATACGGAGGTGTCTTAGGACTGTAGTACAGAACGTTTTTTTTTTTTTTTTTTTTTTTTTTTTTTTTTTTTACAGTTGTTTGGATGCAATTTAACTTACACTGGACTTCTCGAAGCATTTTCCTTCGCTTTTCTTTTGCGACATCGATTCATTTCTTTCGTTAAAGTTTACTTCCGCAAAAAAAAAAATTGGTTGTCTGTAAAGTCGGTTTACGGACGATAGTTTAACGTGACAATGTCATAACAAAACATGGATGAAATTATTTAATACTTTTATGAATAAAATTGAATCATTTTTATTGAATTATCACTATTTTGTATGGATACAAAAAAGGAGTGAAATGAAATCTACAATTTATTTGATAAATTTACTTTTATTTGCACTCATTAATTCAAATATGTTTATTTCTTTAACGAAGAGATTATTTTAACTATAACTTTTATACATGTTTGCTATTTAACTTCTTCCAATCTGTGTTATTCTGTTGATAGGACGATGATAGGAAAAGTAGGAAACGAATGGGAGTGTTTCAAGGATGATGTGAAGGAAAATGACTTACCTACCCAACACCAAGATGCAGCCAAAAATAATATATTTGCGCCACGTACTCTGCAGCAATGCTAGGAGGAACGGGTTAGCAAAGAGCAATGAAAATGTTACATTGAAATGCATGAAAACAGAATTACGCCACGGACTCGGTCGCAATGCTAGGAGGTTCAGTTAGCAAAGAGCAATATAAAATGAGCGTAACGGGACACAGCAAAACGGGACAATGTGCGTAACGGGACACTTTTTCGTGCGTGCCATCGATTTATTAGACGTCACGTCAAAATTGCTTGATGTAGATATATATATTTTTTGGTAGTTGACTGTCTTCTTATGGACGTAATACTTCTTTTTTGCATTGAGTCAGTAGAAATGTTATGCTTCACAATTTTTCTGCATTGTCCTTCCACTGAATTGTTTTATTTTGTTTCTTATTTTGACTTTGCGTATTTTATTAGAAAGTAAAGTTGATATATCTAGATTTTATGACTAGTACCAATTGTGACGACATAAATAAGAGAAATTGTTGTACAACATTCAAATATGAAAACTCGTATGATTTTTAAAATTATATTTTGTCACTAAATATTTCCCAAAATGCTTGAAAACCCTTTAAATAAACACCATAAAATTGATTATTTTTCACGTCATGCGTATGGCTATTTACGTAAAGGTAACGGAAAATTATGATTTTATTTTCTAATTTTTCTTTTTAAAGTTACTAAAAAAAGGTTATTTTGTAATAATTTTTTAATACATAAGTAATATAAACAATTACATTTCAGGACACATTATTCACGTATAAAATGCGTTTTTCTGCTACTGATTTGGAAATTAAGTTCGTAAGTTGTTAAAGTTTTAGATGATACGAAATTCGCAATAGCGGTAGTCTAAACCCCATTTAACGTTCAGTGTATGTTAAATTCGAAGTTTGTTTTAAAGTTGACTACCTGTGCGAAAAGAAGAAAAAATGTATTTTGTATTTGTGCATCTCTCTATGAAACGGGGAAAGGAGATACATAGGTATAATAAGACAAATGTCTGCAGTTCCTTGTACACTGTGTGGATATGGCTGTAACAGAAATTCCGTGAAGGGCGTGCAAAGCCGTCAATCATTTTGAAACACACAAAATAGATTGCGAAAGAAAGATTGGCTACCACACGAATAACCAGTAGGCCAGAACACACCAGAATAGTGTGTAGCTGACTGGATAAGTCTGTCAATGAAATAAAGAGAAAAAATTAACGAGGCCAAAAGTGATTAAAAATGTGCGATCGAGCGTGCGAAATTCAAAAGTCTCTGAAAGGTGAATTACTCGCGAAAAGACTTTACAAAGTTACGCTTAGCCAAAAAAAAAAAAAAAAAAAAATTAAAAACATTAGTCTCATTAATCACATTTTCAAATAAAATTAAGTTTGCAGGTACATCAAGCACATGGCGGAAAACTATAAAGGAGAACTACAAAGGACTTCCTCCATTCCTACTTTCTAAACTTTTTTCTCCACAAAACAGCCCGACAGAAAAAAATATACGTACAATAAAAATGAAAATATTTGAGCAGTATGGGGAAATTAAACCCGCAGGGACACAGCACAGGTTACAAAGTACGTAACCTACTGCATCAAAACCCAAAGCTTTCTTTTTTTTAAGGCTGTGTTCATCCAGTCGTTAATTTGGCCATATAGTTTAAGCGTTTGATTTTTTAGTATAATTGTTGCCTTTGAGAAATGAATTATATCCACAGTGTGAAATTATTTTAGTAAATCAAAATAATTTCTTTTAAAAGATGTACTTTAAAAAATTGTTTCAATTACATTCTCAAATATTTTATAGTTATCACGTGTGTTGTTCGTTTATTGTGCCAACATACTTTACATGTATGCCGATGAGTTTTTTTTTTTTTTTTTCATTTGCTGTCACAAAATCTCAGTTCTAAAAGAAATTTTTATAGAAACATACATTTGTGATTAGGTTAGCACTATTTAAACAAAAGTAAATTACTTAATCAATTCATTTCTCCCGGTGGGGCACTGTTATTCCCCTTTTAATCTGAACATTATACTCGGACCTATCAAAAAGCCCAGTCCTTACAGGCCTCTTTCTTGTACAACAATGTTTACACCTATTTGTACACCTCTCCTTGTGGCAAACTGGTCGTGTATACATCACCCAAGGGTACAAGCTAACTTGTATGCATGCAAATACGATAAAGTAACTATTCTATTTTGATAATTTAATATACGCATGTGTTTATTAAGTTCATTTTAAAACATAATTTTTGGTATTGCAGGTTACTACCTTTCCCTAGTTTTAAAAATATTTTTGTGACATACTGTTATTGAATAAGGTTTTACATCAACTGATTGTGAATATTCAATGTCATGATGGCATAGTTTTGTATTTCATTGTTAGGAATATTTTTGATGTGAAAACATGTTAGCTCTAGGTAAGTGGCATTTGGTAAGTAAAATTACGAGAAAATTGAACGGAAGTCGATGAACGGAATCGTGTCACAAAAATGGCGAACCCGCGTGTAGCCACAAAAAACCTATAAGTCACTTTCGTAAACATTAGGGGACATACCAAACGTATTATTAGTATGCCAAATGAAACTTTGTGATAGTGAAACTACCCTGGAATATATTTGGTAAACTGAAATAGTAATAGTAAAACGTAATCAAATGTTTTAAAATACACAATAAAACTGGTATTAAAATTATTATAGGTAATACCCATTTTCATTTTAAATTCCCAAGAGGCTTAGCACAACAGTATAACGTGCGCTTAGTAACCTCAAGGTGCGTGGATCAAATCTCGTTACTGGATTTTTTGTCTTGTTTTTAATAACATTATATTATTTTAATAATAACGTTGGATCAGCTCAATAAGGTTCGTTAGTAGCAAATATTTATAGACTGATTTAAGTCGTTTCAGCTAAAACAAATATACAAACATATACTTAGTGTTATAATATGTTTTTTTTAATGTTTCCTGTTATTTTAGTAACGTCATATAAGTGTGACTTCTAACGTGTGCGAAAAATTTATAGTATTAGCTATTTAGTGAATTTAAACAAGATGGGCAGTATTGTAATAAAATTCCTTGTCGAAAATCAGGTCCAAAGCCGGGGATTTATCAGAGCCGTTTCTAATAGTTTTAAATTTCCTGTTGTTTCTTGCTGCTAATTGCTATCTACGTTTGATGGTGGCAAGCAACATTTACGATTCAGGCAGCGAATTATAGCGGCGGGCGAAGAAGGTATATATGTGATTCGCATCTAGATATTTTGGTATTTAAAAAGTGACTATTCTATATATCAGTTTATTTATCCCTCACGGCATTATTTTAAATAATTCTACATTAAATTTCGCGTCCGAGTTTCGTATTATAAGTATATTTTGCAATACGAGAACACAGAAATTTTCTTGTTACCGAGGTTAGTTGTTACACGTTACTGGCGAGTACTGAAAGACTCGCGTGGTTTTTATTTTATTTAGAAAAGCCTTTTAACTACGTTTTTACCGATTTTCACAAGTTTGACTCGGTTTCTATTTATCTAAGTATGATTTGTAGTTATTTATTTTATTTAAATATTGTTTTTATAACTGCAGTTCCGATTGTGTTTTAATTTGCAGTTTTCCATTGCATATGTTTATAGAACATGAGTATTGTTTTTGGTAATGGAAAAGACGAGAGACAGGTGCGCGACACTTTGGCACAAATTTTCGAGACATTTTAAATTACAAAGACGCTCTGGTGCTTCCCGTATATACTTTGGTGATGGGAAAAACGGCAAGTGTTCGCTTCCATGGAAAGCGGTAAATGTATCCCTGTTTCTTGCCAGCCAAACAGAATGAATTTTTGTATTGTATTTTTTTTAACAGAAACGCCAAGACGCGATGGTAATGTAATTTGTGCACTGAAGTGTTCTTTTATGCTAGAGATGTGTTTTGATTGGTCGGTGACGTCATGTGGCTGCCAGTTCCCTGAGTGGTAGGCAGTTGCGTAGCTTCACCAGTCGTCGTTCAAGCACTGTGCGGACGTGCGGTGACGTAAACAGTATATATTTTTTTGTAAATGGAACAAAAATATTAATCTAAACTTACAGATATTTTTACATTTGTACATTTACATTAAAACAACTGTATCACTACAAATTAGTGTTCGCAGTAACAGTTGGTTCGGATTCTAACCAGACATTTATGCTTTGTGTTGTCCCAGTACCGCCAATAGTTAAAGTTATTTTTAACCATTTCATTAATAACTTTACAATATTAACTGCAAAAAAATAATAATCATGATACAACAAAATTAAGTCAAATCGAGTATATATTTTCTATGGTTAGTAAAATAATGCTTGGGTGAAACATAAATTAAATATAAATTTATGCGCCAATTTTCCAAAGAATTATCCGAAAATGTATTTCACATATGCAAAAATAACCACTGCCATGTGTTGTATAAAGTGACAATATCTTTCTTGTAGTACCTAATACAAACTATTTCTTGGCAACTTATTTCCAAATGAATCTTTTCTAAAAGTAGAGAAGTTTTTTTTTTTTTTTTTTCCTTTTTCTGGGAATGAGAGAATAGAGGCGGACAATTTCACGACCGGGGTTGAAGCCGCGTCGCAACAGGTCTTGACTTTTTTCTTTCTTTCTTCGCGTTTTGGACGTTTGTAATTGTAAACTGGGGCCCAGGACTTGCGGCGCAGTCTCGGGCGGCCAGTGGGTCCATTGGAACGTAGTTCCTTTCTTGTCGCCTCTAGACGACGAAGTCACTAGGGACATTATTTCGTTGAGGCACAGGACCGCGAGTAGCGGTCGGCAAAGGGAAGTGTTGTTTCTTTCGGTCACATCGTGTAAAGGACGCGTAAATTCTATGAGAGGAGAATAAAATCCAAATTTTATTTTTTAAACATATTTTTTATTTAAATACGACCATTAAAAGTTTCAAGAAAATTAACGGAACTTAACACCTAACTGCCTGCAACGTCAGATGGAATATTTTTCAAGTGTTTTCTGTGCGTGCCAGGAACGATCGTCGTTATTAGCCGTGCACAAATTGTAACTCCTGCTGAAAAAAGAAAGAAAAAAAACATTAACCAACAAGAATTTAAATCACGGTTCACTTCCTTGTTCATACCAAATGTTTATTTTCGTGCTGGTTTGTACATAGCCTATCGGTGGTCCTCCTTCGAACCCATTGGGAGGAGAGCAGACCTCAACACACGGACCTGGAGTCCCCCCCCCCCTGAAGAGGGGCAGTAGCAATCCTTCCGGACCGCACTCGGAACTGCTCGCAAAGCCCTCCCGTCCCCGCCGCCGGAGAGGAAGTGGAGGTACAGCACTGGTCACAGGAGTAGGTGGGCAGTTCCTCCCGTCAACCCGGACACACCGACTGCCGCCGGGCTGCCAAGTGGACTTGCTGACTTATCGACAGATAACGCACCTCAAATAAACGAAGGATTCTTTTTGGTTTCAGATAACTGGTCCTTCGCTGAAAATACTCCAGGTTCCAGGTTCAGATTTGTTATTCCCGTTACAATCCAGGTAAGAGTATTGTTACAATTTGAACCTATTAACATAAATTTTAAAGATTAAAGTTAAAAATTATCATTAAAAATAAGTAGATTTTATTGTTTTAGTACAACATTTAGTGTATACACTTTGAAAAGATATGTAGATTGAATTTCATGTCGCACCACACGCGCTAGAATTGAAACGTCATAATTTAATAATACACGAACAGAAAAACAAAATATTCAATAATTCACTTAAAGGATAAAACTTTAAAAAATGAAGTACACAATAACGTAATTAACACCACCATGTCAACGAAGTGTGCGTATGGGAGACGGCCTGAGTGTGTTTGTAGTCGTGTTTCGCCAGCAGTACGAGGGTGTCGCTGAGGAGTTGTACAAACATGTCGTCCCCATTGTGACAATAACTGCAGTGCTGTAGCTTTGTTTCAGTTTCGCGTGCCCTAGTGTGAAGCGAGTTTGTTGCACTCAATATTCCCCTTCCCTTCTCCGCCGTTGAGCGCCCCACTCCCGAGCGTTGCACTTATCGTTACGCTCCGATTGGCCATCTCCTCGACTTGCCCTCCCGACTGTGACAGCAATACTTCACGCTGCGGTATCAGCAGAAAAAATATAAATCACTCAAAAATCTTGAAGATGAATTTGGCCTCGCCGTTTTTCAATTTAAAATAATTAGATACCTCTTGCAATAAAACTTCCGTGCCAAATATTTTGGGTACACGTGGAATAGGACTTAGCTATGGCTACTCTTTTATGTAAACATATGTGAACTGCTGTGATTATCATTACAGTTGTATTCGTCCGCGTGAAAATAATAAGTTATTTCCTCGCGGCACTTACACACTAGAGCCTATTAGTAATTATGTGGTAGCAACTATGTATAGAGGGTCTGGGAGATATGATTTATGCATTGTCGTGGCATAAATTGGGATAAATATTTCAGAATTAGAATCAGAGCAAAAATATGGAAATATCCTAGATGGTGGGGCCTTATCCCTTTTAAGTGTTTCCAGGTCTTGTGAAGCTTTCTGAACCTTTTATGTCCTAGGTACACGGTTGTCTTAGTTGTTCGGAAACGCCTTTGTCAGTGTGGAGTTCTGTTTGGGGATGAAGTTGTTGTCAAAAGCAGTGGCGGCTGTTCGACTTGACATCAGAGCATCAGCATGAAGCGAATTTCCAGCTCGGGAAATCCCGCCAGCATACGCGAGTAACTTTGTCGCCCGGGTCGGGTGTGTAGTGGGCTGAGAAGGGGGCAGGTTGTTTAGTTTGGGGGGGGGGGGAGGAGACCCCACCCGTGAGCGACCCTCAAAGTTGACATCACGCGGGTGTTTCTCGAGAGGCCTTGTGTTTACGCGTTGGGCCAGGTGTGCATATTGATTTTGCTGTGCCTGTTTCGGAGGGCGTATCCAGGAGGAGTAAGGGGTGCAGTTTCCCCCCTTTATTAGAGGGAGAATAAAAATAATAAAACATAAAATAATTCTAAAACTAACATTTCTGAATAATTTGCACACTGGTTCGCTAATTAACTTTTTTAAATAAATAATGGTCTTCTTTTTGTTATTGTGTATTAAAATCTGGTGAAGAGAGGTGAAAACAGGCTAAATGGTCACCCACAGTGGGTGTTTACAGTTTTGTGGTACCATAGAATAATTTAATTCCGAAAACTTCACAAACGACCCCCCCCCCCCCCCACAAATCCTCCTTAACGTTTCGATCTTGATACGCCCTTGCCTGCTGCTAGGAATGCGGCATGCGGACGTAAATCTATAAAAAAAAAAGCCTAGGGATTAGAGTCCTTACTTCAATTTATCTTTGCATACAGTCATGTTGTAATTAAAACGATTTAAAAAACTTCTGCAATTTTTCCAAACAATTTACATATAAATTTTGTATTTGAAGCCTTAGTAAAAGTGATATTTTCTGTTCGTTTGCAATGAAAATAAAGTTACTCATGAACCACTGCAGTCATTGAAACAATATTTTGGCTATTAAAAATCTTACACCACAGTTTAACGTGCGTTACACGTATTGCCGTAGGTTATCTTAAAGAATTATTTTAATATTTACATAATTATACATCTTGTCAAAAAAGCTATTGTCACATAACATAATCTTATCTTTAAAAAAGTAAAATATTGTTCAAACCATTGGCTGAAAAAGTTACAAGTAAATTTAGTAAAACGCAGCAGGAGTAGACAATGATTTCAAATTGGACAAAGTAAAATATTTAAAAATCTGAACTGAGATTTTTCCGAACAGGAATAGAAAGTGACTACACTGAAAATTTCAAGAAACATTTAGTTTCAATTTCTTTCTCACTTCGTAACTCATCATCATCATTAAACTCATCCATATATAATCATCAGTTATTAATCTTGAAAAAGTCACGAGTTATTAATCACACATTTTCATCATTAATTGTCATCCAGCTCTTTCAAGTTTTGGTTCTCTGATGTTGAATGTAAAATAAAGAGCTCATATTTATTCAAATTAATATTCCTATTATTGCCAGTCAATTTTCTTCCCCTAATTATGGAACGGTTTCGAACTGATCTCAGTATGGCCTTTCACTTATGCCATGACTTTAAAAATAGATCTTTATCATAAGACTTACAAACAAGAACGAAAATTAATTAATAAAAAACTAAAACAATATCTTAGGTTAAGTATCAATGTGTATTTCCACCTATAAAATAATAAAACACACCTACAACATATTTTTGATGTTCGTTGGATATTGTGATATAGTTAAAATATATATTTATATTTATGCTGGGATGTCAAAATTTCCGAAACACTATACTAGGCCTACTAGACTACTCGAACAGTAGCTCCTACCTGGCAAGTGAAACACCAAATAAAAAACTATACATTTTCAAGCGAACTATCAATTCCAGAAATAAGTCACTGTAAGATCATTCGCTCGGCGGAAACGAGAGTTTGTTCTCTCTATCTATCTCTCTCTCTCTCTCTCTCCCCCCTTTCTCGCTCCCTCTCTCATCTCTCTCTCTCTGAGAGACTCACGTGACATTTTGTGTTCGCAGCTCCTGACTCCCTCCCTGTTCTCGAGACCCTGATCCTATTACGACAGTCGGAGACGTCGTTTGCCGGTCTGCGCCAAGGAGCGTCATTGCGCGAAGGACAGGGGGGAAGGGGGCAGATGAATATGCCACAAGGATAACAACGCGGTGGAGTCTGGACCCGACAACGTGTGATACTTTAGACCGGCGCGGCGGTCACCATGGCAACACGTAGCTCACAATGGCGGCGCTCCGCCATCGTCGCTCTTTGCCACTCCAGCAGCGAGCACATCCCTCAAAAACCTAACGAAAATGATAAAATAACCACGTCAAGATCAATAATATTGTTTTTTTAGTCAGTCAACACCGTGCACGGGGGATTTACATACAAATCGTATTATCTAAGTATATAAATGTTCTCACATTGCTCTCTCTCTCTTTCTCTCGGTAGGCATTTGGTAGGATTAATTTTGTGAATGGAATGTAAGTCGATTGGAACGGATGTGTGTCCCCAAACACGGTGCTGCCATCTTGTGGAGGTCTCAGAAATTTTGAAAAGATGGTGGACCCGCGTCATTCATCCGTTTATACTAACTTTGGCGAACATCGAGGTATGCACTAAGCGTACTGGTGTACCAAATTAAACTGTATAGCAGTTAGACTCTCTTTTAATACTTCATTAAATAAATATAGACATAAAAAGAAAATAAGACAGTTAAAAAATACGCATTACATTTTGAATATCCTTAGTAAACATTGATGTAGAGATAGCGCAGCGTTCGTTATAGAGAGAGACAAAAATTGTTAGCCTACCTATATTTGACATGTTTAATAAGAGAAATTACTGTCGAAATATTTACTGTTAAATCTTTAATGTTAAATCTTCTAAAAGGTAAAGTTTGTTTGTAGAAAGTATTTACAGACTGATATCAGTCATTTTAAGCAAAAACAAATAAACATACAATTACTTAGGGTTATAATGTGTGTTTTAAATGCTTCAGGTTCATTTTGTTAATGTAACTATTGGACTGCAAATTTTAGTTTGAAAGATATATAAAGGCACCATTGCGTTCGTAATGCGTTGCGAAAAGTGGTTCAAACTGAATGAGGACTAAGTGAAAATGTGATGTAGATATGTAGTAAAAAAAACTTTCAATAAAACATTTTTTTTCGTGGGTTTATTTTGTTTTAATTACCAAAATGGTTCTTACTTTCCGGATACGCCTCGTACTTTTGACGGATAACTTTACAGGTGAAATTATTTGTAGCAGCTATCACTATTAACTTTAAGCATTTCACTTAGTTATTTAGTATTCCTTAACAGAGCCAGATTTTGAAAGTTATACAATAAACATTGTTGCTTGAAAACGGTTTTAACAAAGTTGACGCGTTGTTCTTATACCTCCCTTTAGGCGAATCCACCAACAATTTGAAAAAAAAAAAATGTGGGCAAATGAACACACTCTCAGGCTTTTAACAGGTAGGTAACTTATTTATACATAGTTCAATAAGTATTCAGTATGTAATGATTTATACGGGGAAATGAACATAATCTATGTTGTGGGTAATTCCGCTTTAATGTAATTTCCAGTTATGCCTCCAACCTGTATTGGAGAACGAAAATTGTAAGTAGATACTAAATAACCTGCAAAACCTTCAAATCATTTTACAATGTATTTTTTTGCTGCCGTTTTAGAGTGAATGAAGTATTAAAGCTGTAACCATTGGAGGCTATGTACCTTAAGAAACAGCACCTAAAAGTTTTATTTAATTTGGTTGGTTAACTAATTTCTTAACAATGACGAGTTTAGTTTATCACTGCGTAGGCTGCTCTGTCAGGTGGTCGGCGTCCTTATCCTTATCGCACGAGACCAAATATGGTGGGCGTCAATACCTATTCTTTATGGTGCCTTTTGTAAATATAATATCTATATTTCTCCATTTCTCTCTTTATTTCTCTCTTTCTCTCCCTCTCGCTCTCTCTGACCTAGTTTGACTTGCGAAAAAAAAAACCCTTCTCACCGTCTTCAACGAAGTCATAATGTGTCCCATGTGACTTTTTTCCCTCAACCCCCTTCCCAACCACAGGGTCGTTTTCTTTCTCTCTTACTAGCGCCGTGAGTTACATTGTTTCCTTAGCACACTCGGGAGTGCGATTTCTCTCTTTCACTCTCGCTCTCTCTCTCTCTTTCTGTCGGAGCGAGAGAGCCGGGAAGAGTATTACCACGGCGACTCCCCGGGTCCCCTCAGCACCAGGATGATAGAAGTACATCGAACCTGTACCATTTTTTAGCCTTGTGTACCATCACAAAACTGAAGCCATTATGGTACGCAAATGTTCCACTTTTTTTTATTTCAAAGAGAATAAAACAATGATAACGACAGTGGTAAATAGTTTCGAATCGGGGACATCTACGATGGCACAGCGCGAATCATATGAACTTTGCTCAAGTAATGATGACGATGTAATTGACGCCCGAAATTACACGGTTCACATTTCAACTGCGCAAAATTGAGTCTGGCGTACTGGGTTAGTTGAGTTCAAGATTATCAAAATTATGTCTACGCGTTTTAAGAAACACTCGCGTAGGAATTTTAAATGAGCGTAATTATATGTGCTTTTTTTTAGACGTGTGCCATTATTTTTAGGCCAGTGTGCCATTATTTTTAGGCCAGTGTGCCATTATTTTGGCAAAAGTACTTTTATTTTGGCCCGTGTACTATTATTTCGGATGTTCCGTGCCATGAAAGGGCGCTGACGATCCAACGCAGTGCATTTCTTCGTCCTACACGGCCACCCGAGGGAGCACAGGAAATGAAACAAGCAGGCGCACATAACTCGCGGTTTCCGCCATCACCTCCAGCTGCGGTGGTACACAAAGAGAGGGAGGGGAGGAGTTGCTTCCGCATGCAAATGTCTCGCTCCTTCGCCGCAGGGCGTCTCTCAACCCCTCCCTTTGGGTCACTTCCTGTGACAAAGAGAAGGAAGGTCCCTCGTCGCTATTTGCCTTCGGATCTCGTTTTGCAACTGGACCGACGGCGGAGATGGTGCCATCAGCATGGCAACTCTCTTGTTTGCCTCGGTGCCGGGGACAAACCCGAGAAGTGCTTACGGAGCACTCTGAAGACATCGCACTCGTGCGTCGAGAATGATGGAGCCAGGGTTTGGGGCAAAAATAAGGTTTGGTAAAAAAAAAAAAATTTCCTTACGGGAAAGTTGCTTCATAAGATAAAAATTAACACGACGTAACAAATCAAACTAGCGTCCTACCAGAACTTTATATAAATCATCGAATTGTAAAATTTTAATAATACTAAAAATTCTACGTTAATATATCATAGTTTCTTATATACATATAATGAGTCAGTAAAGTCACTAATTAAAACATTTGAATATAAATGAACGATGTGTGAACGGAAGATGTCAACTATTTTTTTACGTTTTACCTTTTACTATGGATGCAAATTGTCCGCTCTCTAGCGGTTTGAAAAAGAAGTATTTTGGGTAGATTTTGAAAAAAGAAACTACCTATTGTGGACGTTACTGTTTATGTACATAGCACATTTTTATAGATACGATAATAGCTGTAATTTTGCAAAAACAAAACTATTCCTCTAAGAGATAAAAATGGGAAAGGTTAAGAAAAAAATCACTGTAACACCCATAATATGAGAAATATCACATCCGTTTGAATGTATTATAATACTTAGGTGTTATATCAAAATATTTTGTCTAAATAAATGTTTTAGTATGAACAATCATAACTGCAAGGAGTGGACAAAGTAAAAGTAAGGTAACAAAAATAGCATAACTCTCTTATTAGGCACACCATCAAATCTGTTCAAATTTTTTGTAAATCTTGTAATTTTATCTAAAACATTTTTCTGAAACCATTTATGATAATACGAACCGTTTCTGTAAGAGGTTTAAAAAAAACTATGGGAAAATAAAAATAATCACAATTTACATAACATGTACGCTATTAAAGCCGTTATTATTTATTGTAAAACCTATAAATAGCTATTATCTACATCTTTTGCCCGAAATAATTTTTTGTATGACCAGTAATTACTACAAAGCGTAGAAAATAACAGGGGTGAAGGACAAAACAAAATAAATCCATTATTAAGTACTCTATCAAATCCGTTCAAATTGTTTGTAAACCTTATGAATATTAACTGAAACATTTTCAGAAACCTATTTTTAAACAACAAACTATTGCTGCTAAAGGTGAAATAAACAAAAAAAATCATAACACCTTTACTAGGTAAACATTTAAATACATAAAAGTTAATTGCAAATCTTCTAAAAATTATTTAAAACTTGATTCTGAAACAATTGTTTTTTTAAAAAATCAGGGGTTAGAATAAAAATAAATAAAACATCTGTACCATGTACATTATCGAATCCTTTCTTATTTAGTTTAAACATTCAAAATGTTATCTAAAACATTTGTCTTAAGTAATTTTGTTTAATCAACCATTACTGCAATTAGCATTAAAAAACAAGGTTTGAATAATAAAAAAATACCTTTTTTTAGTAAGTATGCTATCAAATCCATTATGAGTTATTGCAAAAATGCTAAACATTATCTAAAACATTTCGATGAAACAATTTTTAACTTGTCTAACTTTACCGTAAAAATATGGATTGAAATAAAAAATAATCAAACAATCCTTACTATAAAAAATTTTCAAATTTATTATAAACCATTTTAATATTATCTTAAACCTTGGTTCAAATCAAAAATTTTATACAACCACGTTTTAGTGCAAGGGATGAAAAATAGTGTCTGAAGGTTAAAAATGCATAACTACCTTAGTAGGCATAATATTAAATTCGTTCTAAGCTATTCAATGCTGGATTCATAAAATTAAAACATTCGAAACATTTTCGCCACATGTTATATGAGAAAATGTTTAAATGATCATTTTGCAATGTTGGAGAACATGTACAATGTTGTGTACATTAAGGTTTTTTAAATTTTCTATAAGTTTATAGAAGTTTCCAGAACATTTACAGAAGAAATAGATACTTCTAAATCTACCTACGCCTGTACTCTGTGCTAAAAGCGATTATTTTTCTCTTATCACCCTTGTTAACATGAAGTTCAAGAACTATTCGTGAACGACTGATCTATCAATTAGTCCCTTCCAGCACAGTGATAAATGAATTCTGCCCCATCTAATTAAGAGCTGTCAACGATCTATATAAACAAACTTAAAACGATAATTATTGTAAGTTAGATTTTCAACCCAATACTTTACGATAATTCATTGCGTCTAAAAAGGGATTTTTAAATTTTTAGAAAATACTTCTAACGGTTTTTAAACTTCTTTTGAGGATAGGTTAATTATGGAAACTAATCTCTTAATGGATGCTAACATCCTAATGAAAATATTTTCCTTATATTTCTTGTTTATGGGTTCTGCTGTTTGGGTAGTGAGTATTACCCATTTTTAAAAGAAAAATTTAATTTTTTAAAACATTTTAACAGTGTATTCAAATTATAATACCGTGTACAAATTGTATGTGTTCCGAAATACTTCCAAAATCAGAATTATCGTGTAAAAAATAGTAAATTTGAACCTCAAATTAAAATCGTGATATCTGGAAGGCAGTAACAGCATTAAGTGGATTGTTATCTGCAATTATATCCCAGTGAGGATAGCTATTTATAGGCCTATATGTTTGTTGAAAAAAAATAACATGGACAGAGTTATATCAAATTAAAAGTGGATTCATCAAAACAAACGATAGCTACCACGTTTATTGAGATAGGTAAAGACATACAGATACAGTATGTCCATAAAAGAAAGCCCCAGTTATAAAGTTTAATTGTGTCAACTGTAAGCGTTGTAGAGTTTTGGTACAAGGTCACAATTAAAGGTAACTCAAACAGTTTTACTGTAGATAGGCGCATGTGCGAGTGCTCCTTTGTTGTTTTCTCGCTTGCAGCGCCACCTACGCAAAATGGCGACTCCTGAGCGTAAAGCGTTTTGTGTTCTGCAATTTGCTAAGAGTGAATCCGTAACATCAGTTCAATGTGCGTTTCGTTTAAAGTTTAATTGTGATCCCCCATGTGGCAGAAACATCAGTCAGTGGTCGCGATGACCGAGCACTTTTTCGCTGGCCTCCGCGTTCACCTGACCTAAAGCCATGCGATTTTTCCTTTGGGTATTTATAAAGGATCGTGACTACGTTCAGCCGTGCCTTTCGGTCTAGTTACTTTCGGTCAAATGACTTTCGGTCTAGTGCCTTTCTGTCTAGTGCATTTTGGTCAAATGCCTGTTGCTAGGGTTAAGACATTCCCAGCGTAATGAATATTCAACTTTTCGGTCTAGTAACTTTCGGCCTACTGCCACGTCCCCGTCGAAACCACAGCAAAAATCATCGTATAAACTGATAGCAGAACAAAGTACTTATACACAGTCACAAATTTCTCAACAATTTTTAGGGTGAAAATGTGGCAAACGTAACAAAACTTTTACAATTATTTTTTAAAACTGAACCCCATTACGCCCCTATAAAAAAAGGTTTTCAAATATCTCAAAAAAGCAGTAAAAAACGAAAAGGCAATCTTGGGGACTGTTAACAAAAGTTAAAACTTAAAACTTTGTCTTTAAATGTGTAATATGACATCATTTCTACGTCAAATGTACGTAAGAAACTCACTAAGATTTTACCCATCCAAAAAGAGTCCAACATGCACATGATAGAGTCGAGTATATACAATGTATTAGTGTATATATGCGTATATATGTACACAGGCCGCTGCGCGTCGCCAGTCTGGCGCAACACGTCACTAGCATGTCCGTGACGCGAACCTTTAAGTTTTGCCCCTACCAAAAATCGCTCAACGAGGCTAAAGAAGTTTTCACTTCAAAAATGTTTAAGAGATGTTGAGGATTATCAGGATTTAAATTTCACTTATTCTTCAAAACATAACTTTAAAAAAGCTTAAAGATATTTCAAGTCAATTTTTTATATTGTATGCTTATAACTACATGGCTTTGTAACACCTGAAAAATTCATCGGTCCTAAAATTATTGATTTTTTTATGAAATCGTATTTTAATTGTTTTTTTCATTTAGGTATTTCTTAGTGTAAGCCTACGTCCTAAGATGGGCATTATTATTTGTGATTTTACTTTAAGATTTTTAAAAAATATATTTAACTTTGAAAACGCAAACATATCAAACTCCTTTTTTAGTGTTTATTAAGTGTTGACTTCAAACATGGAATCACTCGCCCTACTTAACGCACGCAGTAGAATATTTCCTTCTAGAATGTGCAGCCGCTAGTGAAAGGCGTCGCGGATGGTTACCGTCTGCGCTTCTCTGCGACATGCATGAACATCTGCGAGTGTTCCGGTGTTGGTTTTGACGAGCACGCCACTTCCCAGACGTCTGCCGAGAGAACTCACTCTGCATGCGCAAGTAGGAGTGGAGCCACCACATGAGGACCTTATATGATGTGACAAGACGCTACACAAAAGACGGCAAGATATAGAGTCTTTATTTGCATTCCAAGAAGCAACCGCAGCACGATTCTCGCGCGCCATAAAAATTACTGTGAGCGAGTGTTTAGTGCTACCCTAAATTACCTTTCCTCGCAGGGGACTGGATAGCCTTTCATGTAAAAATGAACACTTTAGCTTTCTCTACAGCAGCCCATACAAAATTCTGAGTAGGAAAAAAGGAGGGGGTAGTGCCAGCGAAGCATGACTAATGCGTGCAGTTTCGGCTTCTTGGCAGCAAATGAACCTTGAAACAAACATCAATTTTTTTAGGAAGCCCCTCTTTTTTAGCTTACCCATTCAGCTACTCTGAAGGAAAAAAATTGCATTTAAATCTCAAATATTGTGTATGAAGTCATGGTACTAAGTACCTTATTTTTTTTTAAGAAGAATGTGTTTTGATTTAAGGATTTTTTTTTGGACATGCGCCATTGCTGGTTAGACTGTACGTCATGAGAAATCTTAGAACCAAAGCATTACAATTATTATTTTTTTAATTGCATAATATAATGTTAAAATGAAATTTTAGTTTTGTTATTTTTTTTTGTTTTCAAGCCCTTATTTTATGAAAACAGTTGGCGGTTTTTTTAACCATATACTCCAGTGACTATTTCTTTAGATTGAGGTTTCCGTAATGAAAATATCTAGCCGACAAAACCAACCCCATGGAATTCTGTCAAGTCGTTCAGATTCTGTTATTTTCATACTCTCGTCATTCATTCACGATGCGACCTTTCCTATCATCTTAATCTACGTATAAAGTAAAAACATGGGTGTGTGGAGGCCATGCGCGTTATAAAGCGAAACTTCACAGACGGATGGTAAGTTTGTATGGTAATTAAATGTTTGAAACGTGTGATAAGTGATGCATGTAAACAATCGTAGAAGTGAGTGTACAGGTATGTGTACAAGTATCAGAGTGCGGACGTATCCGAGTACGAAAGTATCCGAGTGGGAAAATATCCGAGTACGGAAGTATGCGAGTGACTATGCTATATATATTTTTTTTAAATTATAGGAATTAATAGCAATAGTGCTCGAGTATGCTATTGTTTCACTTCAAAATATGAAATGCGTTATAAAATATGAAACAGGTTTTTTTTCATAATTATATATTCAAATATTCTTTTATTATAAATGCTGCCCATTGACGCAAAGGTGAAAAACTTGTTCAGTAAAGTCTGCATTATTTATTTACATTTCAAAACAAAAATAAAAATACTTAAATAAAAATCCCATGACGCATCTTGGGGCATAAAACTCTTTTTTTTTTCTGTGACTTAGTTGTATTGGGTAATTTAGTTAATGAAACGAATTCTTTGCTTTGTGGCCCCAGCTATTTCATTTGAAGGAAGGAACGGTAAACAAAAATGAAAATCGAAATTCAAACCCTAAAAGACGAATGCATCAGCTAGCATGAAATGTAATTATACATAAAAAAAAATCCAGGAAGACCAAAAAATCATCTTCAAAGTTTTGTGTGCTGTCACAGTAAAAAAATAATAATTTGTAATAAAGAACAAAACTAGAGATAAAAAATTATTAAAATTTCTTACTATACATTTTTTTTTCATTCGCAGAAATGTACGTAAATAGGATTAAGTAACGTTTATTTGAAATTCAGAATGTTATGGCAATGTTTGTGTAAAGCAAACATAATAAAGACGTTATTAAATGTATGCAGGAAGTAGAGCTGTAGCAATAAAATTAAGAACACTGTGTAAATATTTAGCAGTTTATTACAATGAATTCTCTTCCAAAAAAAAATTCCAATCTTGCAAACCCGCTCGCTACATATTTATCTGATTGCAAACGTGTTGTGCTGCTGCCGAAATGGTAGCCTCTCCCGCCTGACGAAGCGTTTACGTTCCCATCAAAACTTTGCAACCCTTTAATTCTCACTTATTTAATTCACCTGTATTTAAATACGTACTAGCGTTATAAATGTATATTTCCCTCGGACCACCGTTTAAGAACTCGTGGTTTTATTGTTTTTACTATTGGAAGTTTCGTATGTGTAGATTGTCAATAACTTTGCACGATTTAACACCATCTAAAAGCAAACATTAGCGACAGTAGAGATCTGTAGGATTTTTTTAACTAACAAAACTGCATAAGAGAGTAGTTTATTAAGTGAATTTTCTGATGATTTTTGTTTAAATCCATGATTTTACTTCAGTTTGTAATATAACCCTGTTTTATTATTTATAAAAGGTTTTACAGTTTCAAAAAAATTGCTATGTGGTTTTAAAATCTTTAGAGGCATTATTATATTTCAATTTTAACATGAATTGAGAGTATCTATTTTTGTTACATACAGTTTTTAATTAACCAATAGTTTGTTAAATTTGTCATAAAACTGTATTTTTTTTTTCATTTCATACGTAAGTCTCTAAAAATTAGATTTTATCAGAACCCTGTAATTCATAGGTTTTCTAAAATTTCTGAAAATCTAGCTATTTTTTTAACGGAATCCTAAAAGTGAGTTTGTTGAAAAAGTTAACATACGAATAGTTATTTCAAAACTGTACATGAAAGTATATGATGGTCATAGTTCGTGCTAGAGTAAATATATAATCAGCCTTTAAAATTTAAAAAAAATATATTATTGAACTAATAAAACCGTCCAGAATAAATCAGCCGTAGTTATATTACGATTTGACTTAAATACATGATTAAAAACAATTATTATGGAAGATAAATAATTAAGGTGGGACATTTGACAGTGTACTAAGTATTATTAATTAATGTTAGCTTACAAACCTCAATGACACGGCTAACGTGAAAAAATTAACCCATAAACTCGTGGTCCAAAAGCAACGCCATAACGACTTCGGCCATGAAGGTCGTCGATCTTACTGTGTTACGTGCACGATGTTTCTAAACAAAATTAGTCAAACGTTTGTATTCGTCGTGGCTTTCACCAGGAGTTTTAAATATGCGCTACGTCAACTGTTCCTGCAACTTCTTTTTGTTATTCAAGTAGGAAATTGTTCACGGTCGCGCGTGCCAGAACTTCACAAAAGTTTGTTTTATATGTTTGAAACTCGATGAAAACAAGTTCGGAAGAAGGAACTATCGTTCTATCCCCAACAAATAGGGGAAGAAAGGTGTGCCAACTTTGCAAACACGTTCCGCCCATTTTCCGACCTCGGCACACGTTCCACCTGTTCCTGGAGACACAGCTGCTCGGGAGACCGTTCCGTTTAAGTACGAGCGAAGTTTAACTTGTTCACACTGTTTCACTATTTCACACTAACGCGTCTACTGCTCAAAAGCCATTCGGCTCCCTCGACATACATAAACTAGCTTCTAACTTTGATGTCTTATTGCTAGATAACTGGGAAACATGCGTTTTTTCTTAGATTACACAAATTATCAGTAGAGATCGGAAAAAAATTGCGAATTCACTTCGTGATATGTTAAAATACAAATAATTAAACCTTTGTGCTGCTTCTGCTATTGGTTCGCTGATAATCTTGATGAGTCTGGTTCAATACAAAACCGTCGATTAAAGAAATATCGAATCACAATTTACTCAGATGAGATGCCTCACAGCCTCAGCAGCCAATGAACAGGCGACGTTTGCCTGTCCTGGAGGTAATTCAATCCGTAAATTTTTCCAGCCCCTATTAATCAAGACAATATCAAGTGTTCACTGGTTCTGTCACAGTTCTCTTTCTCTCGTGATCATACATGGTTAGGTATTATGAATTTTAGTTGTTTGTTTATCAATAGCTTTTAGTTCTTCATGTTGTGTCAGGCAACCTGTGCTTCAATGACGCGGGTCATTCAGTGTACACATATTTGCAGTATAGGCTGTCGCCTAATGCGCTCTAGTAGGTAAAAATTAAACTAATATGATGGTGGCGCATTCTAGCAAACGATGTGTGTACTAACACTCCTAGTACAAGTACTCAGAACAAACACGTCTGTATCCAAGATGGCGGTCTCCATCAGACGAAAACGAAATGGCTGAAGTGACATAATTCAAAGTCTTGAAATCCAAGATGGCGAAATATTCTACCGTAACTAAAAGTGCAACATTAAAAAGTGGGGCTCTCGATGATAACGAAAAGTACAACGTGAAGGGGTGGGGCACACGATGGTGATGTTACCGTAACGAAACGTGCGACATTAGGGAATGGAATACTCAATTTCGAGATGGCGGAATTCAAAATGATGGAATACATGATGGTAATCGATTTCAAAGGATAAGATAAAAGGTCAAGTTCATGGTCAAATGTCAAGGTCAAAGTTCAAGACAAAAGTCAAATTTCAAGGCCAAATTCAGATTTTAAATTTCAAGGTCAAAGGTCAACCAAGATAGCTCCTCGGTACACGACTGGTGCGGGACGAGAAACTGCCGAAGAGTTCCCGGGGCAGTGGTCGGTATTTATAGCGTAAATGGAGGGGGTTGTCAGTTCATATATGCATTTGAAATAAGTGGTAGGGTCAGTCTGCCGGTTGTTCCTGTGGAGGAAGGTTCCACCCTCATATTTTTTTGCCCTCGTCTGGTTTTAACCAAAGACTCCATGACATAAGAACGTTTTTTATTAAAATTTAATTATTAAATTTGTTAGAAGTTTTAAAATTTTCCCCAATTTTCCGAATTAAATTTTTTTTGGGCTATATTACATTCTTTTTCACAATGCTAGAGAATTTTAAATCTGACAATCTAAACCAACTAACCTCTTTCAAATTCTACCCTCCTGAAACATAACGACAAACTTATTTCTGAAGACTTTTAATACTTTAACAACATTTTTAAGTATTGTTAATTTTACTGACCTAAACTAAACACCTTCCATTATTGTTACGATACTTTAGACGCGCGAATAACCAGCTCAATGGTAAAAAAATATATAAATAACCAATGTCTGCGAAAAAAGGTTATTCTTAATGATATTACTTATAATGTATGTAAATGACCTAACTAACCTATCATTAATTTTTTTGACGTGATAACGTCTTATAAATCGATGAACGCCGGTTGCACACACGAAAAATTGTCACGTTGCGCCTGAACCGGCCAACCACCGTGCGAGAAAATCTTCTATAATATCAAACAGGTTAAGTTGGGCATTTTAACTAATTGTTCGTGATTATATTTAAACAAATTATTTAAATTAAATTTGCAAGAACTGTAAATAATATTTGAAAATTAAAAAAGTATGCAATTTATTATCAATGTTTTCTTATGACATTATCACGTAAAATTATCGTCCGTAAACCGACTTTACAGACAACCGCCTTTTTTTTTACAATCTCTATAGACGTGCGAAAACATACCCTCGAGGAAAAAAAATATTTAACAAGAATGTAAAACAACTAAAATCACCCCAAAGAAGAGATAGGACTATGCAAGAACGCGCATTACTCGGGCGTGTGACTCGCAGTCGGTAAATATCAACAGCAGTTCCCCCTGGGGAGCAGGACGAGTGCCGGCGCGGTATTAAATCCCGCGTCGCGTCGCGTCGGGAGGAAACTTGGCTGTGCTGCGGTCCAGGTGGGGTTCAGCGGAGAGCGCCTCGCAGCGAAGTTTGTCCCTTGCTCCCGCGGCGATGTTTAGGGCTGTGGAGGAGGGGGGAGGGCAAACCGCTGAAACTCCTTGCTTCGAGGCACTACGTCCTACATCGTGCCCCCCCCCCCCCTCCACAACCATCACCAAACCCTTCCCCCACCACTTCCTTAATTCATCCATTGTTCATGGAGGAATGACAAACAACTTCCAATCCTTTCGGAAATGTTCGCTCTAGAAGACACACCGTAAGGAGATTGTTGCTAAGAACAGTCTAAAGACTGCGCAGTAGAGAAGAGAATCCAATATAAAGTATCCATTCGAGTGGAAGAAGGGTTTCGTGAGGGAAAATACCGTGCATTCTTTCTGGCGCGTGACTCGAACGAAAATTGACCTAAGCTACTACGCAAAGAAAAAAAGCAGCTTTAGTTTCATCATTTTGTTATTGTGTGTGATGTTTTCTACACATAACTACATAGTAAAAAAAAATCTAAAAAAATTGAATAATAAGTGATTAAATATCCGAGAGCGACGTACGATAAAATAAAATATTTTTTGTGAAGGAAAAAATTACACTATCACCGATATTATGTTTAACGATAATATTCGAGATTTTACAACCTACCACGCTTTACCCGTTTTGTAGTGCCGCTTGGCGCTTCTGTGACGTGGCGATATGCATACCTTTCTCTCGAATGGGGTCGGCACTTGAAAAATTTCATTAAAAGTGCGGGAGGCCTTGCCGCGTCTTTGCTCTTGCCAGAAGCTGAGCGAGACACGTTTCAACACAACTCCGCACTCCCCGGAGAAAAAAAAACTCGCCTTTTCCGCGCAACAGGGAGGCCATATTTTAATTTGTTTTCCGGTTCGATTAGTGGCGGTTTCCAGATGGGTTCTTTATATGCCAGTGATCTATGTAGCCGAAAAACAACTTTCATGTCCAGTTCCTTTGTGTGTATACCAACAGTTAACAGTTTCCACCAAATCATCCCTCCGTTTAAACGAAGGCATGTGGCACAATTTACACCAACTGATTTTTGAAAGAAAGGCCTTCAAGCAATACGTAACACATTGGCGGCTTGCTGCGCAGACGAGCATAATCGATCTGTATCAATATTATTACTATTGCGTGTATAAGATATGTGTGCTAATGTGACCCAGATAACAATATAGCCCACAATTATATTGTTTTACAATTGCATAAAAGAACATTTTAATAATGTTAAAATTATCTTAAAATTGTAATATATTTATTTTACAGTTTAAGATTTGGTATTATAGAGGTTATTATTTAGTTATTTTAATAATTTTACAGCCAATATTTTTTTTTCACATTTGTTTATTCTTGGTTTAAACCCCTTATTTTATAAGAAAGAAAAAACCATGTGCAATGTTTATTTTCCACCATACACTATTTATGTACATTAAAGTCTCCATAATGAAAATATCTAGCCGTCAAAACCAATCCCATCGAATTCTGACAAGTCGTTCAGATTGTATTTTTTTATTATTATTCTCGTCATTCGTGCACTGTGACACTTTTCCTATCCTCTTATCACGAGAAGTAAATGTTCCACCAGTGAATAAAATCTATCTGAACCAGGACCTTTAGTTCTGATATTTGGTATTCAAGCTAGGAAGATTAAATTATTATGCTTGAGAAAGGGGATTGTGAACATTTAAACGTGAAAATGTGTACGTTGCTAGTGGCTTGAAGTTCACAAGCTATGAACCTGCTTTCACGAGATTCACTTTCAAGCAGTCCATAAAAACGAGGAAACTTCGACTCCTATGAAAGTATGAATAAAGAACGATAGAAAAGGGAGAGTGCTTATAACGGTTCGTTGAGACGACCCGAACATTTTGGAGGGCGGACAAACTTCCAGGTGTTTCTTGAAGAACGATAGACTTGTGTGATACAACAGAAGCTTATAAAAGAAAGTTTCGGTTCGTACATAATGGATGTAGCCTATGAAAGATACACAAGCTGGTGAAGTTTTTCCGACGAGCTAGTAGGTGTGATGTGCTGGATCACAAGCTATGTGGCGAGCTGCGACGGAGGGAAAGGTCGAGTTACGACTTTATGGTGGTCCCGCGGCATCTGTGTGGGCTCTCGGTGAGAGTGATTCCTTGGTTACATCATCAATGGCGAGATCATTATATACGGACACCTTCAACAACACATTTCAGGGAATTGGGGGAACACTCGTCTATGACCTACGCAAAGGAATCATTCATGCAATAGCCCTGAGTGTTTTTGTAAAACCATGAAAAATCAAAATCAGAATTTCATGACAGGAATTCAAACCTGATTTTTTTTTCTATAGTGAGATTCAAATGTTTCACCACTACACCATACTTTGGTGGTATTCTCTTGTTTTGTGTGTGTTATCTTTAAGTAACATTTCTCAATCAATTGGGTTACATATCACAAATGTCGCGTAGTAAGTGTGGTATATCGATTATGGTAAAGTTAGTGGTAATTAGAAAGTGGTAAAACTTTTCGTTGTTATCTGAATGTCAAAAACTGAACATGTTAAATCCAGTGCCGTGATATTCTTGCTCGCGTAATCCAGAGTCATTAAATTCAATATCGAATATACGATATATCTGTAAGTGAAAGTTGTGGAATGAGTGCTGTGAAGTGAGTGTCGTGGAGTGAGGGTCGTGAACTCGTGAATGAAGGTGTGTTGAGGTACGACTGTTCTAAGAGGTACGGATATATCATCAAATTTACAAGGCCTTCACTGTTAAAAAAAAATATTGTGTAATTTTACATAAAATGTATGTGGCAGCAGAGTCTCCACCGTTGTTAGTGTAATTGAACACCTGCATGTGTTGGTATATTGTTACTTATACACAAGAGTTAAATTACACCAACACGTGTAGATGTAAAATTACAACACGGAGACTCTGCTGCCACGTACATTTGGTGTAAAATAACAATTTCTATGGTTTGGCAAATATACCATAGTTATAAGGTGTAATTTTACTCCATGTTATATAAATTTACAAATGCATGATTTTTTAAAATTTACGACAGCCTGTCAGTTTATTTTACTGCATCCTTTACTATATTTACAATAACAATGAACATGTTCATTTGTACTGTCTTCAAAAATTATTTTACTTTATGTGTTTTACGCCTGTTATTGAACAATGTGTACTTGATTATTATTAATTTCATCACTTTCTAATGATCTAGTAATTACTACCTTTAAACCGAGTGTCTCAGCGAAGAATATAACCCACAACCTCGTATTTATAAGATAAGCACCTTAACCTCATGACCATGGTGCACAAAAACATTTGTGAAAAAATGGGATTATGACTTGACTAACCTTATCTAAATTAAATCGTTTTTTATCCGAATTTATAGCAAAATTGTATTTTCGTAGTTCCTTGGTCGCTTTAAATTTACTGTGACAAATTTTATTAACTTTTATAATTACATAAGTGTGTGTATATACAAACAGTGTGCAGAAAAAAATAAGAGAAAAAATAGGACATTGATTAATTTAACACTTGTACGTGTTATTGTACACATAAATCTAAATATGTTATTTAACATATTAGTTATTGAAATAAAATATTTACATTTGTGTATTTTTACCGAAGCCTGTAGGGCATTTCGGCTATATAGAAACATTTGTGTAAAATTACACAATTTGTAATTTTTTAAATAACACTACAAAAATGTAAAATTACTAAACATTTGCCTATGTAATTTTACGAAATATTTTATCAGCATCGGTGGAAAACTTTCAAAAGAATAGTTAATTTACATAGAAACCGTGTAATATTACAAATATAATAAGTTTTAAAAACATCAACTCACAGTTAGTGTAAAGTTACACGATGATGTAGTGGTGATTTTGCACAAGTAATGTGTATAAATACGCAAACTGTATTATGTGTTTTTTCCCAATTACACTACAGAAATGTAAAAGTATACCAACAACAAATGACTAATTGAATTTTTTTAAAAAAATACAATGTATTGGACTGGTAAGTTGAATAGAGGGGGATTTTTCTCGAGAATATTTTTTCTTGTAAGAGTACAATTTAAACAAACAGAATAACTACATCATCTAAGCATTGTTAAAGTAATTATAGTTATTTCGGTAGTATTTAAGGTGACGTGGTTATGGTCAGAGGCTTAAAGTGACGGCACGCGCCTATACGCAAAGGGGAAAACAGCAGAACAAGTCGGTGGTGGATGGAAGCCGGGGGGGGGGGGGGTAGAGAGATGCTCGTGTGCAACAGGCGCGAGACGCCGGCTGACCGGTTGACCCACCCCAGGTGGCCGGTCGGTGGCCGGTCGGTGGCCGCTGTGAGTCCCGCCGAGTCTCCTGGGACCGCCGGGCGCGCACCTGCCTATCGATTCCGGGTGGATAAGGGGGGAGGGGTCTCTCTCTCAGCCACGCGGGTCCGACTTCCGGCAGGGGGTTCCCGGCCCCTGCCCGCGCGCGGCGGAGCGGAACCGCGGCGCTGATTGGCCGAGCGGGGTTCTCTCGCCGGTCCGGGACCAGAGGGCCGATAAAAGAGCGAACAAAGAAGACATGTGGCCGCTGCGTCGCTGCGCCAGAGTTCTGGTGGAAGAGATATAGGCGGTTTCCGAATATCTATCTACCTACTTAAAGCTCGGTCTCACAGGCAAAGTTAATTTTTTTTCCTTACTTTTATTTAAAGGATTTTCTAAACTTTTCTCTCGACACCTCCCTTGCATTTACTGTCCTGCTACAAATATTATCGACAGCTGTCCACTTAATGTAATATCTTGGATGTGAAAAGTCGCGCATGTCTTCGTAATTATTATCCTTTTTGCGACTTTTTACACCCACGATATTACGCTAAGTGGACATCTATTGATAATAGTTGTGGCAGGACAGCAAATGCAAGGGTGGTATCGAGCATAAATTTATAAATAGCCCTTAAATAAAAATAATAACGAAAAAAATCAACATGCCGTGTTAGACCAAGTCTTGAAGAACACCCCACCTAAAGAAATTTTTAGTACATCTTAAAGGCTGCCAGCCATTTTTTTTTTTTTGCCTTCCGAATACAGAATCACCGATGCAGCGTTTTGCGTCCTTGCATGCATCATTGTGACCTTTGAAGGGTTTGTAAAGAAATGTAACGAAAGCCTGTTGCTTAGCCAGCCAAACTGCTGTCTACACACTTTTATGTTTATATATTACTTTCAACTATTAACGTGAACGTGTAAAAAAAGTAAAATTGCCTTAAAATTAAGTGCGAAGAAACTGCAAACACAAACCGTCAAAAATTATTTATTTGCTTGTACATCAATCAGGTTGTGTTAATGTCGAATGAATTCGTTTATCATAAAAGGCTAGTTATTCTCTTTAAATTGAAGTATTCTTCGGTTAAATCTTCTTTGATAAATGACTCGTCTTTAATTTTCGGAAACAGCATACGTTCAATTACCTAACATTTCTTTGTTTATGTATTACATTTGTATTCTCTATGCTGTTGAGTGAGTAGCCTGCTCTTTTCTCGTGTGGAGGTATAACGTAGCGTTTTCTCACAGCTCGATCAAATGACTACCTTTCGAAATGGCTCCTAAAATACATGCCAACATTCGTGCCTTGAAGCACGAAGCAAAGATATTTTTTTAATGACTTTACCACGAATGAATTCTTTCCAACCACTAAACTTCAAGAAGAGTCTCTTGTCTTGTGTATTCAAGCTTTCAACATTTGAGTGATTTTTTTTTTCTGGATCTCGTCCTATTTGATTCTGTGTTCTAGTTGCCATCAGGCGTCGTAACTTCCCGCTGTGTGCCAGATACCGTTGGAGTCGTCGACCGCAAAATGCTGTGCGTGTTTCCAGTTTGTTAGTTCCAGTTGTGTCGCGCCGCTCGTTATTTCTCGGTCTGGGCGTGGCAAGAGGTGCTCGCTCCCCTATCGCCGTCAAACAATGTTGATAGGGCCGCGATCTGACGCCGCCGTTAAGGGCCCCGCCTACCCGGGCACACACACGGGTGTGCAGAGCTTCAGGAAAAACAACGCGATTTCAAAACTGCTCAACATGTCCGAGTGGGGTTTGCTTACGAAAAGTATTTAAGAGTTCGCCGAGGGCCGAAAAGTACTTCAGATTTCGGATTAAGTTTTTAAACTGTATTTTTAGAAGAGTTAAAAAGACTAAAAATGCGTGTTTTCAGAGTAATTTTTAGGCGTAAAACAACCGGTACAGATTCTTGAAAGCACTTAAGGGACTTGCATTACACCTTTATATTCATTTCTCGGCCATATAATGTTACGGTCACCGCTCAAATTTCACAGTTGTCCTGTCACGACGAGAAGACTGCGCGCCAGTTCAGAACCTTGCGCTTAGAGCCTATACCGCGCTAGAATCACCAGCGAGCGTCGCACTTATCATCCCGCCTCACTAACCCACATACACCCCTGACGAGAGCAAGATGTGGCCACGTCTGCGTGATTACACGGTAACCGGGAGAAGCAGTTTTTTTTTTTCCTTCAGCTATCTGTTGCGCCGTATTGGTTAGACGCCCGAAACATTTTCTTGCATTTTGGAAACAGTTTTAAATTGCTTGTTTCATTAAAGTGGCTGTTTTTAACGACGCCGACGGATATTCTAATTCTTTCTTACTAACCACCATCAGACGGTACTAAGCACCATTCCCTCAGTGTTTTTTAGCGGAACAATATGACAATGTCGAGGTTTTAAAAAAGTGACTTCAACTACTTCACAGCATTAAATCCATGTCTGCGAGAGTCGTGTACACTGGTTAACATGAACAAACACTTTCAGTGTCATATTTTCAACATTTTCCCTCTTATATTCCCCTAATAATTAATTAACTGTAATAATGAACTATTAAGTATTTATAAATATATATTTACACATCTATATTCAAGTTATAAATATTTATAACCAAACGAAATTTACTGATATAAAAATATAATGTAATTAAATTTTAAAAAAAATTTCGAAAGTAAAACTGTGCGGTGTTATTTGTGTCAATGAGTCGACATGCGGCGTGCACTGGCCAATGACTAGCAGAAAATGGAGAGCTAATGCCTTGTGGTGATTTAGGATGATTTATTATTCAATTAAAGCCTATCAGTGGATTAATAACGGAAAAAATAAACCTTCCTTTGCTGTGTTCAGGAGTATGTTTTCTTTTTGTAATGTGTTAAGTAAATAGTATGCAATTTTGTTCGTAATTTTCAGAATAGATTTCTAAGTGTAGGCTTCATTGTGCCAGTATCCAAATACTTAGCACCCATTTAATCATTTCCAGCCTGAATATAGTTTCTACATTTTACTGTTAGCAATAACTTACGGGATATCGAAATTTTGGCTCGTATCATTAAAATAATAACTAGAAAAATTTATTACATACTAGCTGCAGTACCCGGCTTTGCCCGGACTGAACACCGGGTGGTATATTGTCCGCAGGTTACAGCACAATGGATAGCGATATGTCCAGTGTGGTGGACATTAAGAAATGACACATAATTACTGTTTGTGTATCTGTGACCTATGGTTTTCTGTTTACTCATGGCGATCGGATAAAAGGTTTAGAAGTTGATGCGCTACAGCGCCATCTAGCGGCGAGTTACAAAAAAATGGTTAGCATATAAACCTTCTCCATGATAAAAACACTTCGATGTGCCAACTTTCATGGTGATCGGTCAAACGGTGTAAGAGTTTATCGACGTCATACATGCCAACATTCAATTATATATATTCTTATATTTCGAAATTTTAGGGCTTTCACTTTTGCGGAAAGTGGATGTTCAGGACGTCGAATGGTTTGGAACACTCCATCTCGAAAGAATAGATATTTGAAATTCCTGAAATTTTCGAAATTTTGGGGCTTTGTTCTCAGAGGGGGGCGGGGGGTTCGAGGACCCTGAATGGCTCGAAAACACTTAAAATCGAAAGAGATAGATTTTTAAAATTTTTTAAACTTTCGAAATTTTGGGGCTTTAATGGGGGGTTGATGTTGAGGACCCCGAATGGCTCGGAAACACTCCAAATCGAAAGAGATATAAAGGAATTTAAGAATGTAGGCATTTACTGTATAGTCCTATCTACCATAATAACAATATTGACAAATAGAAAGCTTATTACCTACCTATGAATAATTATCTAAATAAATTAATAAATAACTGTATGTTTAAGAATTTACGTACATACATAATTTTAAACTTCAAACTATACACACCAAAAAAAAACTAAGGATGTTTGTGAAACTATTTTTTATTTGTCATAATGTTTAAAACATTTGTAGGATTTATTTATATGTAAAACTGTGGTGGCAATATTCCGCTTATCCAAAGCAGTATAGAAATTAATAGAGATATCACTCCCTGTACACACCACAAATCTTTGAATTAAGTAAAAAAAAAAAAAAAAAAAAAACATAGTCCAAAATGAAACAAAAAGTATAAATAACAACTAATTTGACAAAACAATTTATACAACTGGAATTACAATGTTAACATCCACCTGAAATTTAATAGAAGTAGGAAGGTAAGAATATTTGTATAAGAAATTAAATGAAATTAAAACATACATAAATAAAATTATCTCACACTCAACCAAACATAATGTTTAATATGAAATAAAGGAAGATGGCAATTACACGTAACTATTCTAATTAATAAAAAAATTAACTTTCCTGAAACAGTAAAATTCAAATTTTTCAACAATATATTACATAATTGATAAATATTTCTGGTCTTCGGTCTCAGCAGCCCTAAGACTCTTGACGCTCAGCAGATAAATTATAAACACTAAACTAAACTCCTTGCAAATAAGTAGGTAGGAACTGTAAAAAAAATAACAATATTGACAAATAGAAAATATTAGTAGGCCCTACCAACCTATGAATAAATTTCGAAGAATTTTATAAGTTTAAGAATTTATGTACCTACATAATATTAAACTTGAAACTATCCACACAATAAAAACCTAAGAATGTTAGTGAAACTAATTTTTTTTATTTGTATACGTATGTTTCCAAAATGAAACAAAGTATAAATAATGACCAATTTGACAAAAAAAATTGTACAACTCGAATGACATTGAAAACATACACGTGAAATTTAAAAGAATTATGAGTGCCCTAGGCAGGGAGAAAAAATATATATAGAAGAAATTAAATAAAAAAAATGTGTGCGCATACTTAGGTACGCGCATGAGAAATTATACTTCTTTGGCATCATTAAAAAATAGTTTTTAATTGCATGAAAAAATATTGCGTGGAGTCCCTCCGCGCGGAAGAAGTGAAACTTCGTAATGTGGAAATGAAAATAGGAAGGGGTAGAAATTGATTTTTAGTGAAATCATATTGTTTCAAATCAAACTAAAAAAATAAAGGAAATAAATTTGTTACGATTCATAGATTGATCTTCAGAGAGAGAGAGAGACCTATTGAATTTCTATAAAACTAACTTTCTTATGAGAGCAGATTTTCATGAAATAAATCATGAAATCATTCAACGATAAAAGCTGTTTATTAAATGAAGCGGACGGGTTCGCCCCAAGGAGAAAATTGACGCGGCGAGACCTCGTGGACATAGAGAAATGACACACACTCACTATTTATGTGTATGAAACATGATTTTTTTCTGCAATTTAAAAAACGGTATTGAAAATTGAAACAAATATGGCGACACTACAAACTGTCAAGATCTTTTTTTTTTCTTACTCTCTACTTAGTTCCTTACAATAGCAAAACGTAACGTAATGGCTTGAAAGCTATTGCTCGGCAGACATAGAGGAATGACACTAACAGTTTGTGTATCTATGACACACATTACATAAAATTAAGATATATATTTTTAACACGTTTAAAATTTATTTTTTTAGACAAAAGATAGCCTGATAGCCTATGTCCATCCCCAGGATATAATCTATCTCCTTGCCAAATTTCATTACGATCTGTTCAGCCGTTCAGCCGGGAAAAGGTAACAAACAGACAGACAGAGTTACTTTCGCATTTATAATATTAGTAAGGATTTAATACAGGTATTGAAAGTTGATCTATGTTTGGTTTCATTAATTATTTTTCAATGGATTTAAATAAATATCTTGGGAAATAAGTGATTTTTCAAATAACTGTGTACATTTTATAAAATAAATTGTAAATTGCAATTTTTATTCACTAAAATTTTAAATTTTGTTTTATCTGATCATTACTGAGTTTGTTTCAAAAACGTTGTCTTTTTTAAAAGGTTTCCATTGTCAGGTAATTTTAATATTTATTTTAAATATTGCAGTTGCCCTTAGAGCGGGCCGTGATATTAAATTAACGCTTACTTGACAGAGTGAAGACAATGATATTTAGAAAAATTCAAGGTGAGAAAAATAAATTAAGTAACCAAGGATTAGTGACATATCTCGCCTGTCTGTGCAGAATTCGAAAGTCCACTACAGCTTACACAAGTGATAAGTTACTAAAAAACTCACCATGTGACATAGGAATGTAAATATTTTAAGGACAAACACAAAATGTTAAATAATTGTATGTATATATAGGTGTGTGTGTGTAAATATATATATATATATATATATATATATATATATATATATATATATATTTACAAAAAAATGGTTAGCATATAAACCTTCTCCATGATAAAAACACTTCGATGTGCCAACTTTCATGGTGATCGGTCAAACGGTGTAAGAGTTTATCGACGTCATACATGCCAACATTCAATTATATATATTCTTATATTTCGAAATTTTAGGGCTTTCACTTTTGCGGAAAGTGGATGTTCAGGACGTCGAATGGTTTGGAACACTCCATCTCGAAAGAATAGATATTTGAAATTCCTGAAATTTTCGAAATTTTGGGGCTTTGTTCTCAGAGGGGGGCGGGGGGTTCGAGGACCCTGAATGGCTCGAAAACACTTAAAATCGAAAGAGATAGATTTTTAAAATTTTTTAAACTTTCGAAATTTTGGGGCTTTAATGGGGGGTTGATGTTGAGGACCCCGAATGGCTCGGAAACACTCCAAATCGAAAGAGATATAAATGAATTTAAGAATGTAGGCATTTACTGTATAGTCCTATCTACCATAATAACAATATTGACAAATAGAAAGCTTATTACCTACCTATGAATAATTATCTAAATAAATTAATAAATAACTGTATGTTTAAGAATTTACGTACATACATAATATTAAACTTCAAACTATACACACCAAAAAAAAACTAAGGATGTTTGTGAAACTATTTTATATTTGTCATAATGTTTAAAACATTTGTAGGATTTGTTTATATGTAAAACTGTGGTGGCAATATTCCGCTTATCCAAAGCAGTATAGAAATTAATAGAGATATCACTCCCTGTACACACCACAAATCTTTGAATTAAGTAAAAAAAAAAAAAAAAAAAAAAAAACATAGTCCAAAATGAAACAAAAAGTATAAATAACAACTAATTTGACAAAACAATTTATACAACTGGAAACACAATGTTAACATCCACCTGAAATTTAATAGAAGTAGGAAGGTAAGAATATTTGTATAAGAAATTAAATGAAATTAAAACATACATAAATAAAATTATCTCACACTCAACCAAACATAATGTTTAATATGAAATAAAGGAAAGTAGTATAGGAATGTATTTCCGGGCGCACGGGTTCTGGGTGTGGTGCCGGTGCCGGTGTCCGCCATCTTGGATTGTGACGTCACGGTGGCCATCTTGGATGGATGTGACCTTGACCTTTGACCTTGACCTTGAATTTGATCCTCAAAATGTGTCAAAATCCGTCAAAATTGGGCAAAATTTGCCCAAAATTCCTCAAAAATCGCCAAAATTTCAATTTCTGTGAAAAAAAATTCCGCCAAAAATTCGCAAAAAATTCCTCAATTCGAAAATCAGGATTTCGAAAATCCTCAAAAGTCGTTTTGCCCTAGAAAGAACCCTAATTCCTAAAACTGGCTTAAAACTCCTAAGAGATAGCCGCTTATAAGCCATTTCTAGGAATAAGGATACCATGACCGCCATCTTGGATTATGTCGTCACCGATGCATTTTTCGTTACGGCCGCCATCTTTAACTTTTTTATTTATTATCCGATTTTAATAAAATATTTTTTAAAAATTATAAAAAAAATTAAATAATAAAATTTTAATAAAACATTTATAAAAAACAAACATTAACGACACGGAGTTCGGAGTCCTCGGTTCGAACCCGGTGAGGGCAAAAAAATTAAAAATGGCGACAGGCTCCTTCCTTAATGGTGGCTGCAGGCAGACTGACTCCCACCACTTTTCTTAAAGCAGATATATCGTCACCTAGTATGACGTCATGTCCGCCATCTTGTCTTCGTCTGCTGGAGACCTCCATCTTGTTATCATTGGCTAGAGTGCGCTGACACCATGTTAGTTTAATTTTTACCCGCTAGAGTGCAGTAATCATTTATTATTACTGTGACACCCGCCATCTTGTCATTTGGCCGCCATCTTGAAAATCCATAATTATTTAGCTAGAGATGCGGGAAAAAGTTCAAAATTCATTAAATAAATCACCCATTAATTTAAATATTGATTCGATCGCTTCCTGTCCTTGGTTCGATACTTGATCGATGCAATAATGTTTAATTTTATGTAAAAAATAATAATTTCAATAAACCATGTTCAACATTCGTAAAGAGACTCTAAATCCTCTACGACCACCATCCTATCAGACATCAAGACCACCATATTGGAAATGCGTAATTTTAATGCTAGAGATCCGGGAAAAAGTTCAGAAATCATTAAATAAATTTCCGATCAATAAACTGATTAATTAGATCGACTAAGGTCCTTGGTACGATCCCAGGCCGATACAAAACAACTTTAATATTTTAAAAAAGCACCACTAAAGTGTAAGGTTTGAGAAAATAAAAACACCGCAAGTTCTTTTACAAACATAATATTTATTACATAATTTCTATTCTACTACAGGATCACTTACGAAAGCCAGCAATCTTATAATCATTTAGTTTCGCAGCGGTGTGAAATGACTAATTCTTAGCTCCAATCGGTTTATACTAGACAGAGTCCAGCCAGAACCTTTACAGACATAGTCCACCTCTTCTTGACAGAGTTTCTGGATACCGTTTTTAACAGTTTGCTTCACATCGTTAGAACTGTAAATTACTGCAGCCGATGTCTTGAATGCACACTTCTTCACTTTGTCATCGAACGGATATGGCTTTCCATATATACAGTCCAACCACAAGTTATATTTCAAAGGTCCGTTTGTTGCTACATCATCAGTAAGCTGATTGATTATCTTCTGTCTGATATCGTCAAGAAAATTACAAATGTCCTTCGACTCACCGAACGTATTTAGATAATAGTAGTCTTTCAAAGTTCCACGAAATGCAGACTGCGCTAAGTAGAAGCCATTATCGTTCACTTGTAATGCTCCGAACACAGTCTTAGGTTTAGTTCCATGTTCAGACGTCATAAAAATCGGTTGCTGGGCATCTGTTTTTTTGGTTGTACGCTTTCGTGTCTCCAATCTAAAGCGAGGAGCCGAAATGTCGGCAGGTAGTTCAGCAGTAGGAGCACAGACTCCACCTTTACATTTTTTCGCATGATGTCGCAAACTGTCAATTCGAGTAAACCATTTAAGGCACTCATCACATCTAAACTTCATGCGAGAAGGATTCTTCGTGCATTTGCTCCGCTCATGTCTTCGTGCATCATGGGAAAATGCGAACGACGTATCACAGTAGCTGCAAGGATACCGTGGTGATGAAGACGATCCTTTCAGACCCGATCCAGATACAGACATTGCAACAGTAGTACCATTTCCAGGCATTCTCTTATGCACATCGATGCATCGTTGTTGCGCCGAAACCTTTACTTTCTGCCGCACAGCAGGACCTTTGCATGCCTTCATGTGCGTTTTCATATTATCTTTTCTGGCAAACTGCTTATGACATTTCTCACAAACAAACATTTTACGATATAGGTTCTTGGCACATTCGCTCCTCTCGTGTCGCCGGGCATTGCTGTTGTTTGAGAAAATCTTGTCGCAGTAACAGCACCGATGTTCGCTAGTTGTCAAATCAGCATCCATTGAAGTCTCCATCGAGGTCGTATCGTCGATCGTCGTGGTTTCCTGCACATCCAGCTCAGTAGTCATTAAGCCATCTTCTGCTGGTGGTATCACATCTGTTGAAATCTCCTCCAATGTCGACGTCGTCGTCGTTGCCAACGGGATCTGCTCCACCATTGTCGTCGCTGACGTCAAGGTTCCCGTAGACGATGGTACAACGTCCATCGAGTTCGGCGTTAAAGTCGGTAAAGATGTCATCGAGTTCTCAAGAACAGGTAATTACACGACTTATGCACCAGATGAAATAATCTAGGTGATCCTTACACCGTCGACGACAGTAACAAACTGAGCGACCTGCTGTCTAGGACTCGCTTATATACATGCACCGGATGGAATAATACGCAAGTCAAATCAAGAACCATTTACTATAATACTAGAGTCAAAACAACATTAAAAATAGAAGGACCATCAACGAAAAGGCAGCACATTTGGAAGCACCGACAACGAAAAGGCAGCACATTTGGAAGCACCGACAACGAAAAGGCAGCACATTTGGAAGCACCGACAACGAAAAGGCAGCACATTTGGAAGCTCCATCAACAAAAAAAAAAGGCAAAAAGGAAGCACAAGTTACGAGATCTATGTCTTAGTTAGAAATCAGAATACAAGAAATAAAAACATTAAATTCTTATAATTTAAATTATTTATTTTATTGCTTTACACTATACAAATGCAAGTAAAACAAGCCATTATTGTATGCAGCCAGCATTCCTCAGTTCCTTGAGTATGAAGGATATTTCTTTGATGCACGAATAGTTTCCTGCACAAAGCGAACCATGTAGAAGTCTTAGCCGGTCAACCAATATGTTTGGATCTTTCCATGATGTGTAATCATTCTCTTCTACCACCAACTTCCTTGCACCTTTATAATTATTATGATCTCTGGTGTCTTCCGTTTTACCACCAACCGCAGGGTAACTTTCATGTTTGAGACGGTGATCATCACAAGCTTGATCAGATTTATTTAATATATCACGTCGTTTCCATCGTTTCGGTCTCAGGACACCGCCACATTCTTCAATCTTGGCAGCTTTAGGTGCTTCATCATAGTCTATGTCTTTGTAAACAGCCTCAGAGTCACTGTAACAATCACCGTAGAAGGAATCGTCTTCACCCAATTTACCGTAATAATTCGATGTTGATGATGTTGAAGTGTCTTCATCGTCTTCATGCTTCCTTTTTAGGAGTCCATCATTTTTACAAAGTAGGAAAGATCTACTTGAATTCGGCTGGAATATATTCTCACTTTTCACGTTAAGGATTCTTCCATTGTCTTCATTCTTCCGTAAATCATCAACCTCCTTCAATTTAAGTTCGTTGTCGAGATCGGAAGAGCCAAGAAAATTATTGGCGTAATGCAGATCACTCTTCCTTAGGCTAGTAGATTCATCGTTGTCCTCTAGCCTGTACGCAGGCTTGGCGCTACAAGTTCTGCCATGTCTTTTTAGGCTCTCTCTCCGCGTAAACGACTTGCTACATCTAACACAACTTATCATATTGCGCAGTGGATTTTTAACACAGTCATTCTTCTCGTGTTGTCTTTTATTCTTTCTCAAGATAAACTCTTTACTGCAAAACTTACACCTATGTTCTTTCGATACAGCGTCAGATCCCAAATCGGAATTCATATTAGTTACTGAGACTAACGTCAGATACCAATTGAGTGTTTTAAATTAGATCCAATACTTAAATAGAAATATTTTCATATTTCATCAGCGAGAATTAATATATCTCATGCAAAAGTACTTTATGCATGTAGTTCTGCTTTTCAACAACAGATGTCGCCACATGTTGCTTGCAGGTAAATAATATTTAGTTCTTTTATGCGGGATGCGGGATGCTCACTAACGATCGCAAAAGAAGGATGGCTTCGCTAGACTCCAAGGAAAAGGAAGTTCGTCTTGCATGTTGGTGCTCCACAGATGTCTCATGGCGTAATATTAATTTGACTGAGTAATGATATTTTTTTAATTCCACCTGATAAAAATATTGCAAGTTTTGATTTAGTAGCAGTAATTATCGAATTAAATGTAACTCCAAATAAAATGACATGTCTCATTAGTCAAAAAAAAAAAATCCATGCAGACAGCGGTTTCTCAGAATAGTCAGAAACACTTGAAGAAACCACAGGAATGATTGCAAGAACACGGTAAAAACCATCAAAATACTGACAAGAATAATCAGGAGCACACGGAGAAAACCATCATAATATTAACAAGAATAATCAGGAGCACACGGAGAAAACCATCATAATATTGACCAGATTAATCAGGAGCACACGGAGAAAACCATCATAATATTGACCAGATTAATCAGAAGTACTCGGAGAAAACCACCACATGTTTTCTTTGATATCATAAAATTACAGGAAAAAATATTTAAAAAAAAATTAATAAAAAAAATGCATAAACAGTTTCTGCTAGCTTGTAAACTTATCATTGTTGAGCAAAGATAGAGTTCTTGTACAAGCCAGAAATTTATGTATTTTTTTTATTAATTTATTTTTATTTTTAAATATTTTTTCCTGTAATTTTATGATATCAAAGAAAACATGTGGTGGTTTTCTCCGAGTACTTCTGATTAATCTGGTCAATATTATGATGGTTTTCTCCGTGTGCTCCTGATTAATCTGGTCAATATTATGATGGTTTTCTCCGTGTGCTCCTGATTATTCTTGTTAATATTATGATGGTTTTCTCCGTGTGCTCCTGATTATTCTTGTCAGTATTTTGATGGTTTTTACCGTGTTCTTGCAATCATTCCTGTGGTTTCTTCAAGTGTTTCTGACTATTCTGAGAAACCGCTGTCTGCATGGATTTTTTTTTTTGACTAATGAGACATGTCATTTTATTTGGAGTTACATTTAATTCGATAATTACTGCTACTAAATCAAAACTTGCAATATTTTTATCAGGTGGAATTAAAAAAATATCATTACTCAGTCAAATTAATATTACGCCATGAGACATCTGTGGAGCACCAACATGCAAGACGAACTTCCTTTTCCTTGGAGTCTAGCGAAGCCATCCTTCTTTTGCGATCGTTAGTGAGCATCCCGCATCCCGCATAAAAGAACTAAATATTATTTACCTGCAAGCAACATGTGGCGACATCTGTTGTTGAAAAGCAGAACTACATGCATAAAGTACTTTTGCATGAGATATATTAATTCTCGCTGATGAAATATGAAAATATTTCTATTTAAGTATTGGATCTAATTTAAAACACTCAATTGGTATCTGACGTTAGTCTCAGTAACTAATATGAATTCCGATTTGGGATCTGACGCTGTATCGAAAGAACATAGGTGTAAGTTTTGCAGTAAAGAGTTTATCTTGAGAAAGAATAAAAGACAACACGAGAAGAATGACTGTGTTAAAAATCCACTGCGCAATATGATAAGTTGTGTTAGATGTAGCAAGTCGTTTACGCGGAGAGAGAGCCTAAAAAGACATGGCAGAACTTGTAGCGCCAAGCCTGCGTACAGGCTAGAGGACAACGATGAATCTACTAGCCTAAGGAAGAGTGATCTGCATTACGCCAATAATTTTCTTGGCTCTTCCGATCTCGACAACGAACTTAAATTGAAGGAGGTTGATGATTTACGGAAGAATGAAGACAATGGAAGAATCCTTAACGTGAAAAGTGAGAATATATTCCAGCCGAATTCAAGTAGATCTTTCCTACTTTGTAAAAATGATGGACTCCTAAAAAGGAAGCATGAAGACGATGAAGACACTTCAACATCATCAACATCGAATTATTACGGTAAATTGGGTGAAGACGATTCCTTCTACGGTGATTGTTACAGTGACTCTGAGGCTGTTTACAAAGACATAGACTATGATGAAGCACCTAAAGCTGCCAAGATTGAAGAATGTGGCGGTGTCCTGAGACCGAAACGATGGAAACGACGTGATATATTAAATAAATCTGATCAAGCTTGTGATGATCACCGTCTCAAACATGAAAGTTACCCTGCGGTTGGTGGTAAAACGGAAGACACCAGAGATCATAATAATTATAAAGGTGCAAGGAAGTTGGTGGTAGAAGAGAATGATTACACATCATGGAAAGATCCAAACATATTGGTTGACCGGCTAAGACTTCTACATGGTTCGCTTTGTGCAGGAAACTATTCGTGCATCAAAGAAATATCCTTCATACTCAAGGAACTGAGGAATGCTGGCTGCATACAATAATGGCTTGTTTTACTTGCATTTGTATAGTGTAAAGCAATAAAATAAATAATTTAAATTATAAGAATTTAATGTTTTTATTTCTTGTATTCTGATTTCTAACTAAGACATAGATCTCGTAACTTGTGCTTCCTTTTTGCCTTTTTTTTTTGTTGATGGAGCTTCCAAATGTGCTGCCTTTTCGTTGTCGGTGCTTCCAAATGTGCTGCCTTTTCGTTGTCGGTGCTTCCAAATGTGCTGCCTTTTCGTTGTCGGTGCTTCCAAATGTGCTGCCTTTTCGTTGATGGTCCTTCTATTTTTAATGTTGTTTTGACTCTAGTATTATAGTAAATGGTTCTTGATTTGACTTGCGTATTATTCCATCCGGTGCATGTATATAAGCGAGTCCTAGACAGCAGGTCGCTCAGTTTGTTACTGTCGTCGACGGTGTAAGGATCACCTAGATTATTTCATCTGGTGCATAAGTCGTGTAATTACCTGTTCTTGAGAACTCGATGACATCTTTACCGACTTTAACGCCGAACTCGATGGACGTTGTACCATCGTCTACGGGAACCTTGACGTCAGCGACGACAATGGTGGAGCAGATCCCGTTGGCAACGACGACGACGTCGACATTGGAGGAGATTTCAACAGATGTGATACCACCAGCAGAAGATGGCTTAATGACTACTGAGCTGGATGTGCAGGAAACCACGACGATCGACGATACGACCTCGATGGAGACTTCAATGGATGCTGATTTGACAACTAGCGAACATCGGTGCTGTTACTGCGACAAGATTTTCTCAAACAACAGCAATGCCCGGCGACACGAGAGGAGCGAATGTGCCAAGAACCTATATCGTAAAATGTTTGTTTGTGAGAAATGTCATAAGCAGTTTGCCAGAAAAGATAATATGAAAACGCACATGAAGGCATGCAAAGGTCCTGCTGTGCGGCAGAAAGTAAAGGTTTCGGCGCAACAACGATGCATCGATGTGCATAAGAGAATGCCTGGAAATGGTACTACTGTTGCAATGTCTGTATCTGGATCGGGTCTGAAAGGATCGTCTTCATCACCACGGTATCCTTGCAGCTACTGTGATACGTCGTTCGCATTTTCCCATGATGCACGAAGACATGAGCGGAGCAAATGCACGAAGAATCCTTCTCGCATGAAGTTTAGATGTGATGAGTGCCTTAAATGGTTTACTCGAATTGACAGTTTGCGACATCATGCGAAAAAATGTAAAGGTGGAGTCTGTGCTCCTACTGCTGAACTACCTGCCGACATTTCGGCTCCTCGCTTTAGATTGGAGACACGAAAGCGTACAACCAAAAAAACAGATGCCCAGCAACCGATTGTTATGACATCTGAACATGGAACTAAACCTAAGACTGTGTTCGGAGCATTACAAGTGAACGATAATGGCTTCTACTTAGCGCAGTCTGCATTTCGTGGAACTTTGAAAGACTACTATTATCTAAATACGTTCGGTGAGTCGAAGGACATTTGTAATTTTCTTGACGATATCAGACAGAAGATAATCAATCAGCTTACTGATGATGTAGCAACAAACGGACCTTTGAAATATAACTTGTGGTTGGACTGTATATATGGAAAGCCATATCCGTTCGATGACAAAGTGAAGAAGTGTGCATTCAAGACATCGGCTGCAGTAATTTACAGTTCTAACGATGTGAAGCAAACTGTTAAAAACGGTATCCAGAAACTCTGTCAAGAAGAGGTGGACTATGTCTGTAAAGGTTCTGGCTGGACTCTGTCTAGTATAAACCGATTGGAGCTAAGAATTAGTCATTTCACACCGCTGCGAAACTAAATGATTATAAGATTGCTGGCTTTCGTAAGTGATCCTGTAGTAGAATAGAAATTATGTAATAAATATTATGTTTGTAAAAGAACTTGCGGTGTTTTTATTTTCTCAAACCTTACACTTTAGTGGTGCTTTTTTAAAATATTAAAGTTGTTTTGTATCGGCCTGGGATCGTACCAAGGACCTTAGTCGATCTAATTAATCAGTTTATTGATCGGAAATTTATTTAATGATTTCTGAACTTTTTCCCGGATCTCTAGCATTAAAATTACGCATTTCCAATATGGTGGTCTTGATGTCTGATAGGATGGTGGTCGTAGAGGATTTAGAGTCTCTTTACGAATGTTGAACATGGTTTATTGAAATTATTATTTTTTACATAAAATTAAACATTATTGCATCGATCAAGTATCGAACCAAGGACAGGAAGCGATCGAATCAATATTTAAATTAATGGGTGATTTATTTAATGAATTTTGAACTTTTTCCCGCATCTCTAGCTAAATAATTATGGATTTTCAAGATGGCGGCCAAATGACAAGATGGCGGGTGTCACAGTAATAATAAATGATTACTGCACTCTAGCGGGTAAAAATTAAACTAACATGGTGTCAGCGCACTCTAGCCAATGATAACAAGATGGAGGTCTCCAGCAGACGAAGACAAGATGGCGGACATGACGTCATACTAGGTGACGATATATCTGCTTTAAGAAAAGTGGTGGGAGTCAGTCTGCCTGCAGCCACCATTAAGGAAGGAGCCTGTCGCCATTTTTAATTTTTTTGCCCTCACCGGGTTCGAACCGAGGACTCCGAACTCCGTGTCGTTAATGTTTGTTTTTTATAAATGTTTTATTAAAATTTTATTATTTAATTTTTTTTATAATTTTTAAAAAATATTTTATTAAAATCGGATAATAAATAAAAAAGTTAAAGATGGCGGCCGTAACGAAAAATGCATCGGTGACGACATAATCCAAGATGGCGGTCATGGTATCCTTATTCCTAGAAATGGCTTATAAGCGGCTATCTCTTAGGAGTTTTAAGCCAGTTTTAGGAATTAGGGTTCTTTCTAGGGCAAAACGACTTTTGAGGATTTTCGAAATCCTGATTTTCGAATTGAGGAATTTTTTGCGAATTTTTGGCGGAATTTTTTTTCACAGAAATTGAAATTTTGGCGATTTTTGAGGAATTTTGGGCAAATTTTGCCCAATTTTGACGGATTTTGACACATTTTGAGGATCAAATTCAAGGTCAAGGTCAAAGGTCAAGGTCACATCCATCGAAGATGGCCGCCGTGACGTCACAATCCAAGATGGCGGACACCGGCACCGGCACCACACCCAGAACCCGTGCGCCCGGAAATACATTCCTATACTACTAAGGAAGATGGCAATTACACGTAACTATTCTAATTAATAAAAAAATTATTTTTCCTGAAACAGTAATATTCAAATTTTTCAACAATATATTACATAATTGATAAATATTTCTGGTCTTCGGTCTCAGCAGCCCTAAGACTCTTGACGCTCAGCAGATAAATTATAAACACTAAAACAAACTCCTTGCAAATAAGTAGGTAGGAACTGGAAAAAAAAATAACAATATTGACAAATAGAAAATATTAGTAGGCCCTACCAACCTATGAACAAATTTCGAAGAAATTTATAAGTTTAAGAATTTATGTACCTACATAATATTAAACTTGAAACTATCCACACAATAAAAACCTAAGAATGTTAGTGAAACTAATTTTTTTTATTTGTATACGTATGTTTCCAAAATGAAACAAAGTATAAATAATGACCAATTTGACAAAAAAAATTGTACAACTCGAATTACATTGAAAACATACACGTGAAATTTAAAAGAATTATGAGTGCCCTAGGCAGGGAGAAAAAATATATATAGAAGAAATTAAATTAAAAAAATGTGTGCGCGTACTTAGGTACGCGCATGAGAAATTATACTTCTTTGGCATCATTAAAAAATAGTTTTTAATTGCATGAAAAAATATTGCGTGGAGTCCCTCCGCGCGGAAGAAGTGAAACTTCGTAATGTGGAAATGAAAATAGGAAGGGGTAGAAATTGATTTTTAGTGAAATCATATTGTTTCAAATCAAACTAAAAAAATAAAGGAAATAAATTTGTTACGATTCATAGATTGATCTTCAGAGAGAGAGAGAGACCTATTGAATTTCTATAAAACTAACTTTCTTATGAGAGCAGATTTTCATGAAATAAATCATGAAATCATTCAACGATAAAAGCTGTTTATTTAATTAAGCGGACGGGTTCGCCCCAAGGAGAAAATTGACGCGGCGAGACCTCGTGGACATAGAGAAATGACACACACTCACTATTTATGTGTATGAAACATGATTTTTTTCTGCAATTTAAAAAACGGTATTGAAAATTGAAACAAATATGGCGACACTACAAACTGTCAAGATCTTTTTTTTTTCTTACTCTCTACTTAGTTCCTTACAATAGCAAAACGTAACGTAATGGCTTGAAAGCTATTGCTCGGCAGACATAGAGGAATGACACTAACAGTTTGTGTATCTATGACACACATTACATAAAATTAAGATATATATTTTTAACACGTTTAAAATTTATTTTTTTAGACAAAAGATAGCCTGATAGCCTATGTCCATCCCCAGGATATAATCTATCTCCTTGCCAAATTTCATTACGATCTGTTCAGCCGTTCAGCCGGGAAAAGGTAACAAACAGACAGACAGAGTTACTTTCGCATTTATAATATTAGTAAGGATTTAATACAGGTATTGAAAGTTGATCTATGTTTGGTTTCATTAATTATTTTTCAATGGATTTAAATAAATATCTTGGGAAATAAGTGATTTTTCAAATAACTGTGTACATTTTATAAAATAAATCGTAAATTGCAATTCTTATTCCCTAAAATTTTAAATTTTGTTAAATCTGATCATTACTGAGTTTGTTTCAAAAACGTTGTCTTTTTTAAAAGGTTTCCATTGTCAGGTAATTTTAATATTTATTTTAAATATTGCAGTTGCCCTTAGAGCGGGCCGTGATATTAAATTAACGCTTACTTGACAGAGTGAAGACAATGATATTTAGAAAAATTCAAGGTGAGAAAAATAAATTAAGTAACCAAGGATTAGTGACATATCTCGCCTGTCTGTGCAGCATTCGAAAGTCCACTACAGCTTACACAAGTAATAAGTTACTTAAAAACTCACCATGTGACATAGGAATGTAAATATTTTAAGGACAAACACAAAATGTTAAATAATTGTATGTATATATAGGTGTGTGTGTGTAAATATATATATATATATATATATATATATTTATATATATATATATATATTTCTTGTGTGCGTGTGTATGTCACTGAACTCCTCCTAGACGGCTGGACCGATTTTGATGAAATTTTTTGTGTGAGTTCACGGGGATTCGAGGATGGTTTAGATTCACAATTTGGTCCACTGGAAAATGTTTATTTAATTAATTTTTTATTTATAAATTGTTGTTGATCTTTGAATGGTTTAGGTTTACAGTATATATATGTGTGTGTTGTGTATTTATTTATGTGTTGTTGTTAATCTTTGGATGGATTTTATGAATTGTTGTTATTACATTAAAATTAAAATAGAATTGGTTATTGAGATTATTATATTATTATTTATTGAAATAACATTTTAAAGTGTAATTAAAAATATAGGGGCAAATTTTTGAGGTGCAGTATTGAAGTGAGTATTTTACATGATTTTTCGTGATTTTAATTATGTATACACGTGCATTCAATAACAATCAACTTAACCTACATTTTATTCTATGCAACTTATGACGTATTGATGTCTCTTTGAAAATAAAAATATAAGTTTGTAAAATAAATTATAACATTTATATAATTTAAATTACTTATAGTAATTATAGTTTAAAGTATATTTAAAATTGAAGTTTTGTATTTTTTAATTTATAGTTTTTTTTTAATTATGATTTTTGGATTTACAACGTTTGAACAGGACACCGTCTGTCGGGTCCACTTTAAAGTGTGTGTTCAGGTGGATTTAAAAATTGTTTAGATTCACAATTCAAGCCGATAAATAATATTTGTAATTAATTAATTAATTAATTAAATTAATGTTGTTGAACGTTCGATGTTTTACATAGGATCCGGTCGGAAGCGATGTCGCGTTATCGAATATTCAAAAATATTTTATTTTTATTTCAGTTCGACCCGGCAGATGGTGCTGCGATTATATTCAGGGAAATTTCCTGTAAATTTTCAAATTTAAAACGTTTGAACAAAACAACGTCTGTTGGGTCCGCTAGTATATATATATATATATATATATATATATATATATATATATATATATATAGCAAGAACACCAATGAAAAACATTCGTGTTAAGAGAACACTATAAAATTACCTTCGATTAGTAAATTTGTTGATGTTTCTGATGACTAAAATTATGGATGTAATAAATACAACATTACTCTAAATATTTTCCGATATTACTTCCGCACAGTGAATTTGAGTTATTAACAAAAGGCAAACCTAACTATATAGTACAGATAAAATATTATTTAAAATTTTCTTGTGAAGTAAAAATAGTCAATTCATCGTTTCCACGTGTTGTTTTCATACTTGGGTGTACTCTGCACACTTAGTATTTGAAATCTTAAAGTATGAACCACCGTATAGCGAAACCAAGAAAAACTCACTTAAAATAAAGGCCATGATATAAGTTTTGAACTATCATGTAAAAAAAACAGTATTTGCAATTTTTTACAAAAAGGAACCCTTTTTCAGTGCTATGATTACGGATATGCTTCAGATACTTCGGAAACTAAAAAGTATAATCTACAAAGGCAAACAACATATTATTACTTTGAGTCATTGTATATATATATATATATATATATATATATATATATATATATATATATATATACATACATACATACTAGCTGACCCGGCAGACTTCGTACCGCCTAATTAAATTGCAATAAAGTCCTGTCAAAATGATTTGTAATGTGACATTTTTTTGTTCCTACATATATTATAGTCGGGGCAAAAAATTCTCCTGAACAGAACCGTCACCCTGGTGATAGGGCGTTGTGAATAAGAAATATAATTAAATAAAACATATAAGTATAAGCATTTAAAAATAGGTAATCAATTTATTGTTAATCATGTGAAACAAAATAAGTTTTATTTTTATTGTAGTGCTTTGTGATATACGATGTTGTTTGTTTGATTATTTGGCGCATAGACAAACAAATATGATGGTTTTCCAACACGGGAACAGGCAACATACAATTGACCATGTGAGAAACATGGGTTTTCCAGATTAATACCACAAACACCTAATGATTGCCCCTGGGATTTGTTTATGGTCATAGCAAAAGCAAGCCGAACTGGAAACTGTAGTCGTTTAAAGTCAAACGGCACATCATTCGGAATCATTGGGATGCGAGGTATGAGAACGTCCTCTCCTTTATATTTTCCTTTCAGTATAGTTGCTTCTATCACGTTGTTTAGTAATTTTTTTATTGCTAACCATGTGCCGTTGCAAAGACGCGGTTCGTTGATATTTCGAAACATTATAACAACCGATCCAACCTTTAATGGCAATCCTGGCAAATCCAGCGAGTTTAAAAATTCTGGTGGATATTTCACTACATCATCTTGGTTAGTAGCGGAATCAATTGATTTATATATCCTCGATTCGCCTGTAATTTGTTCTTGTATTTTTTAATTTAATTCATTTACATCTATGTTTTTTGCAGCCAATATAGCTCGTTCGCTCAACCAGTCATGGTTTCTGTAATTTTGAGAAACATCTGGAGTAGTATATGATAGGGGCTCCGGAAACAGGATTCAGGTTGTGGTGACTGTGGTGACACCCGCCATCTTGGATTGTGACGTCACGGCGGCCATCTTGGACGAGCGAAACGTGACAATGTGCGTAACGTGACATTTTTTCGTGCGTGCAGCCGGCGTAACGGGACACAGCGTAACGGGACATTACGTAACGGGACAAGTAGATCACGGCAGCCATCTTGGATCTGCCATCTTGGATCTGCCATCTTGGATCCGCCATCTTTGATGATGTCATTTTGTTTTCTAGAAAATTCCGGCATTGTGTTGTCCGCCATATTGGATGATGACGTCACCGTTGCAATTTCCGTTACGGCCGCCATCTTTAACTTTTTTTTTATTATCCGATTTTAATGAAATTTTTTTTAAAATTATAAAAAAAATTAATTAATATAAATTTAATAAAATATTTATAAAAAACATACTTTTTAGACACGGAGTTCGGAGTCCTCGGTTCGAACCCGACGAGGTCAAAAAAAAATTAAAAATGGCTACCGATCCTTCCCTCACAGTGGACGCAGGCAGACTGACCCCCACCACTTATGTCAAAGTATACATATCTTCACCTAGTATGATGTCATGTCCGCCATCTTGAAATTTGGACGCCATCTTGAAAATCTTTATTTATTATCCGATTTTAATGAAAAAAATTCCAAAATTCATCAAAAAATTAGCGTATTTGAATTCTGTTTGATTATATCGATGTACGTCCTTGGTTCGATTCCCGGCGAGAGTAAACGGTTGATCCTTCCTCCATGAAAGCTACCTAGACTCATCTACCACCTCCAGTACCAAGGTATATTTCATCAACTGGTATGACATCATGTCCGCCATCTCGTATTCATCCGCTGGAGACCGTCATATTGTTTTCATCTGCTAGAGTGTGCCGATACCATGTAGTATAATTTTATGTTCACCATACCTTTGTCCTCTACTGTTGACATTGAACTTTGACCTTGACCTTGAACTTTGACCTTGACCTTGAAATTTGACCTTGAACTTTGACCTTGACCTTGAACTTTGACCTTGACCTTGAACTTTGACCTTGACCTTGAAATTTGACCTTGACCTTGAAATTTGACCTTGACCTTGAAATTTGACCTTGACCTTGAAATTTGACCGTGACATTGAAATTTTACTTTGTCCTTGAAATTTAACTTTGTCCTTGTCGACCATCATGGATCCGACATTTTATGTTCAGTACATGCTACCAGGAGCTACCACCTGCCAGAGTACTCCATCTTGTGTGTGTACTTGTATTATGGAGTACATTTCCATCTGGTTAATTTTATTCTAACCCGCTACAGTGCAGTAATCATTTATTACCGAGGTGCCCCCGCCATCTTGAAATTCGACCGCCATCTTGAAATCATGTAATAATGTAGCTAGAAAAGCGGGAAAAAATCCAAAATTCGTTAAATAAATCACTCATTAACTTACATATTGATTCGATTCGCTACAGTCCTTGGTTCGATCCCTGAATGATGCAAAACATTTAATTTTATATAAAAAATAATTTCAATAAACCATGTTCAAAATTCTTAAAGAGACTTTAAATCCTCTACTACCATCATCCTATCAGACATCAAGACCACCATATTGGAAATTCATAATTGTAATGCTAGAGATTCGTGAAAAAGTTCAAAATTCATTAAATAAATTTGTAATCTATATACTTATTGATTAAATCGACTAAGGTCCTTGGTTCGATCCCTGGCCGATACAAATCAACTTTAATTTTAAAAAAGTACCAGAAAAGTGTAAGGTTCGAGAAATAAAACACCTCAAAGTCTTTTACAAACATAATATTTATTACACAATTTCTATCCTACTACAGAATCACTTGCGAAAGCCAGCAATCTTATAAACATTTAGCCCTGCATAGACGTGCATCGACTACTTCTTAGCTCCAAATGGCTCCAAATGCTTCAAAAGGCTCCAAATGCTCCAACAGCTCCAAAAAAGGCTCCAAATGCTCCAATAACCACCAAATGCTTAACACAGCTCCAAATGGCTCCAAATGCTCCAAACGGCCTCCAAATGCTTGACAGCCTCCAAATGCTTGACAGCTCCAAATGGCTCCAAATGCTCCAAACGGCTCCAAATGCTCCTAATGTCTCCAAATTGCTCCAATTGCTCCAAACGGCTCCAAATGCTCCAATAACCACCAAATGCTTAACACAGCTCCAAATGTCTCCAAATGCTCCAAACGGCTCCAAATGCTCCAAATGTCTTCAAAAGGCTCCAAATGCTCCAAACGGCTCCAAATGCTCCAAATGTCTCCAAATGCTCCAAACGGCTCCAAATGCTCCAAATGTCTCCAAAAGGCTCCAAATGCTTCAAAAGGCTCCAATTGCTCCAAACGGCCTCCAAATGCTTGACAGCTCCAAATGCTCCAAATGGCTCCAAATGCTCCAAATGGCTCCAACAGCTCCAAATGCTTCAAAAGGCTCCAATTGCTCCAAACGGCCTCCAAATGCTTGACAGCTCCAAATGCTCCAAATGGCTCCAAATGCTCCAAATGGCTCCAACAGCTCCAAAAGGCTCCAAATGCTTCAAAAGGCTCCAATTGCTCCAAACGGCCTCCAAATGCTTGACAGCTCCAAATGCTCCAAATGGCTCCAAATGCTCCAAATGGCTCCAACAGCTCCAAAAGGCTCCAAATGCTTCAAAAGGCTCCAATTGTTCCAAGAGCTATATCTTCAATTGATTCCAACTGATTCCAATTACTTTTCTTATCGAACTTGGCATGGTTACTAACATGTCTTTATTAGTATACATTTTGACTGGCAGTGGTAACGTATTTTGCACCTTTAAGTTATAAGTTTTATTTAGAAATCAGATTTCGATAAATGGTAGATACCATTTGGAAAGAAAATATATTAATTTATCTTCAAGTTTATACACATTTAATTTAAGCCATTATTGTATGTAGCCAGCTTCCCTCAGTTCTTTGAGTATGAAGGATATTTCTTTAATGTTCGAATAGTTTCCTGCACAAAGCGAACCATGTAGTAGTCGTAGCCTGTCAACCAATATGTTAGGATCTTCCCATGAGGTATAATCAAACTCTTCTGCTGCGTTCATCATCCTTGCATGTTTATAATAAATATTATTATCTCTGGTGCCTATCGTTTTAACACCAACCTCAAGGTCACTTTCGTCATCGTGCCAGTGATTATCACAAGCTTGATCAGGATAATTTATTTTATTACGACGTTTCCATCGTTTTGGTCTCAAACCACCATCACAGTCTTCGCTCTTGCATGCTTTTGGTGCTTCAGCATAGTACTCAATCATGTCAGCCTTAGATGTGTCAGCACAGTCTACGTTCACGCCAGCTTCTGATGTGTCACCACAGTCTTCAATCATGTCAGCACCACAAACTTGATCAGGATAATTTATTTTATTACGTCGTTTCCATCGTTTTGGTCTCAGACCGCCATCACAGTCTTCGATCTTGCCTGCTTTAGGTGCTTCAGTACAGTACTCAATCATGTCAGCCTCAGATGTGTCACCACAATCTTCAATCATGCACGCTTCAGATGATTCATCAAAGTCTTCGACCTTGTAAGCTTCAGATGGTTCTCCATCTTTCTCATTTTCATGGAGACGACTAGATATTGGAGTAAATATATTTTCATTTCTAATGTGGTTACAACTTCCTTCGTTTGTTTTAAATTTTAAATTATTATCTTGATCTAGATCAGTAATTTTAGCATTAGCTTTTTCGCCTTCGTTCCTCTTCCGCGATGTTGTAGCCCAGTCTTCGTTATCTTTATTCATCTTAATTGTACAGGTCTTGTAATGTCTATCCAAGTAATATCTTCTACCAAAGGATTCCTGACTAGACATCTGATGGTTTTCTCCGAGTGCTTCTGGTTACTGATGAGGAATTTATCTCTGCATGAAGGATTTTTTTACTTAATGAAGCATGTCATTTATTATTCAAGGTTGCATATAATTAGTGAACTTCTGCTACTCAATCATTACTTGTAATATTTTTATCAGGCGGAAATTAAAAAAAAAAAATTATCATTACTCAGTCAAATAATTTCTGAGAAATCTAAGAAGCACTAACAGGATGGACGAACTTCCTTCTCCTTGGAGTCTAGCGAAGCCATCGTTCTATTTCGATCGTTAGTGAGCATCCTGCATCCCGCATAAAAGAACTAAATATTATTTACCTGCAAGTAACATGTGGCGACATCTGTTGTTGAAAAGCAGAACTACTTGCAAAAAGTACCTTTGAATGAGATAAATTAATTCTCGCTGATGAAATAATTAAAAAATTCTATTTAAGTAATATATCTAATTTAAAACTCTTAGTTTGCATCTGGCATTAGTCTCGGTAACTAATATGAATTCCGATTTAGGATCTGACTCTGTATCGAAACGTCATCACTGTAGATACTGTAGCAAGGTGTTTACCTTGAGAAAGAACGCTAAACGACATGAGAGAAGCGAGTGTAATTTGGGTCCTTGTCAAAAACCATTTCATTGCAGTCAGTGTCAGAAATCCTTTGGTAGAAGATATTACTTGGATAGACATTACAAGACCTGTACAATTAAGATGAATAAAGATAACGAAGACTGGGCTACAACATCGCGGAAGAGGAACGAAGGCGAAAAAGCTAATGCTAAAATTACTGATCTAGATCAAGATAATAATTTAAAATTTAAAACAAACGAAGGAAGTTGTAACCACATTAGAAATGAAAATATATTTACTCCAATATCTAGTCGTCTCCATGAAAATGAGAAAGATGGAGAACCATCTGAAGCTTACAAGGTCGAAGACTTTGATGAATCATCTGAAGCGTGCATGATTGAAGATTGTGGTGACACATCTGAGGCTGACATGATTGAGTACTGTACTGAAGCACCTAAAGCAGGCAAGATCGAAGACTGTGATGGCGGTCTGAGACCAAAACGATGGAAACGACGTAATAAAATAAATTATCCTGATCAAGTTTGTGGTGCTGACATGATTGAAGACTGTGGTGACACATCAGAAGCTGGCGTGAACGTAGACTGTGCTGACACATCTAAGGCTGACATGATTGAGTACTATGCTGAAGCACCAAAAGCATGCAAGAGCGAAGACTGTGATGGTGGTTTGAGACCAAAACGATGGAAACGTCGTAATAAAATAAATTATCCTGATCAAGCTTGTGATAATCACTGGCACGATGACGAAAGTGACCTTGAGGTTGGTGTTAAAACGATAGACACCAGAGATAATAATATTTATTATAAACATGCAAGGATGATGAACGCAGCAGAAGAGTTTGATTATACCTCATGGGAAGATCCTAACATATTGGTTGACAGGCTACGACTACTACATGGTTCGCTTTGTGCAGGAAACTATTCGAACATTAAAGAAATATCCTTCATACTCAAAGAACTGAGGGAAGCTGGCTACATACAATAATGGCTTAAATTAAATGTGTATAAACTTGAAGATAAATTAATATATTTTCTTTCCAAATGGTATCTACCATTTATCGAAATCTGATTTCTAAATAAAACTTATAACTTAAAGGTGCAAAATACGTTACCACTGCCAGTCAAAATGTATACTAATAAAGACATGTTAGTAACCATGCCAAGTTCGATAAGAAAAGTAATTGGAATCAGTTGGAATCAATTGAAGATATAGCTCTTGGAACAATTGGAGCCTTTTGAAGCATTTGGAGCCTTTTGGAGCTGTTGGAGCCATTTGGAGCATTTGGAGCCATTTGGAGCATTTGGAGCTGTCAAGCATTTGGAGGCCGTTTGGAGCAATTGGAGCCTTTTGAAGCATTTGGAGCTGTTGGAGCCATTTGGAGCATTTGGAGCCATTTGGAGCATTTGGAGCTGTCAAGCATTTGGAGGCCGTTTGGAGCAATTGGAGCCTTTTGAAGCATTTGGAGCCTTTTGGAGACATTTGGAGCATTTGGAGCCGTTTGGAGCATTTGGAGACATTTGGAGCATTTGGAGCCGTTTGGAGCATTTGGAGCCTTTTGGAGACATTTGGAGCATTTGGAGCCGTTTGGAGCATTTGGAGACATTTGGAGCTGTGTTAAGCATTTGGTGGTTATTGGAGCATTTGGAGCCGTTTGGAGCAATTGGAGCAATTTGGAGACATTAGGAGCATTTGGAGCCGTTTGGAGCATTTGGAGCCATTTGGAGCTGTCAAGCATTTGGAGGCTGTCAAGCATTTGGAGGCCGTTTGGAGCATTTGGAGCCATTTGGAGCTGTGTTAAGCATTTGGTGGTTATTGGAGCATTTGGAGCCTTTTTTTGGAGCTGTTGGAGCATTTGGAGCCTTTTGAAGCATTTGGAGCCATTTGGAGCTAAGAAGTAGTCGATGCACGTCTATGCAGGGCTAAATGTTTATAAGATTGCTGGCTTTCGCAAGTGATTCTGTAGTAGGATAGAAATTGTGTAATAAATATTATGTTTGTAAAAGACTTTGAGGTGTTTTATTTCTCGAACCTTACACTTTTCTGGTACTTTTTTAAAATTAAAGTTGATTTGTATCGGCCAGGGATCGAACCAAGGACCTTAGTCGATTTAATCAATAAGTATATAGATTACAAATTTATTTAATGAATTTTGAACTTTTTCACGAATCTCTAGCATTACAATTATGAATTTCCAATATGGTGGTCTTGATGTCTGATAGGATGATGGTAGTAGAGGATTTAAAGTCTCTTTAAGAATTTTGAACATGGTTTATTGAAATTATTTTTTATATAAAATTAAATGTTTTGCATCATTCAGGGATCGAACCAAGGACTGTAGCGAATCGAATCAATATGTAAGTTAATGAGTGATTTATTTAACGAATTTTGGATTTTTTCCCGCTTTTCTAGCTACATTATTACATGATTTCAAGATGGCGGTCGAATTTCAAGATGGCGGGGGCACCTCGGTAATAAATGATTACTGCACTGTAGCGGGTTAGAATAAAATTAACCAGATGGAAATGTACTCCATAATACAAGTACACACACAAGATGGAGTACTCTGGCAGGTGGTAGCTCCTGGTAGCATGTACTGAACATAAAATGTCGGATCCATGATGGTCGACAAGGACAAAGTTAAATTTCAAGGACAAAGTAAAATTTCAATGTCACGGTCAAATTTCAAGGTCAAGGTCAAATTTCAAGGTCAAGGTCAAATTTCAAGGTCAAGGTCAAATTTCAAGGTCAAGGTCAAAGTTCAAGGTCAAGGTCAAAGTTCAAGGTCAAGGTCAAAGTTCAAGGTCAAATTTCAAGGTCAAGGTCAAAGTTCAAGGTCAAGGTCAAAGTTCAATGTCAACAGTAGAGGACAAAGGTATGGTGAACATAAAATTATACTACATGGTATCGGCACACTCTAGCAGATGAAAACAATATGACGGTCTCCAGCGGATGAATACGAGATGGCGGACATGATGTCATACCAGTTGATGAAATATACCTTGGTACTGGAGGTGGTAGATGAGTCTAGGTAGCTTTCATGGAGGAAGGATCAACCGTTTACTCTCGCCGGGAATCGAACCAAGGACGTACATCGATATAATCAAACAGAATTCAAATACGCTAATTTTTTGATGAATTTTGGAATTTTTTTCATTAAAATCGGATAATAAATAAAGATTTTCAAGATGGCATCCAAATTTCAAGATGGCGGACATGACGTCATACTAGGTGAAGATATGTATACTTTGACATAAGTGGTGGGGGTCAGTCTGCCTGCGTCCACTGTGAGGGAAGGATCGGTAGCCATTTTTAATTTTTTTTTTTGACCTCGTCGGGTTCGAACCGAGGACTCCGAACTCCGTGTCTAAAAAGTATGTTTTTTATAAATATTTTATTAAATTTGTATTAATTAATTTTTTTTATAATTTTAAAAAAAATTTCATTAAAATCGGATAATAAAAAAAAAGTTAAAGATGGCGGCCGTAACGGAAATTGCAACGGTGACGTCATCATCCAATATGGCGGACAACACAATGCCGGAATTTTCTAGAAAACAAAATGACATCATCAAAGATGGCGGATCCAAGATGGCAGATCCAAGATGGCTGCCGTGATCTACTTGTCCCGTTACGTAATGTCCCGTTACGCTGTGTCCCGTTACGCCGGCTGCACGCACGAAAAAATGTCACGTTACGCACATTGTCACGTTTCGCTCGTCCAAGATGGCCGCCGTGACGTCACAATCCAAGATGGCGGGTGTCACCACAGTCACCACAACCTGAATCCTGTTTCCGGAGCCCCTATCATATACTACTATCTGGAAACACCTTCTGAATAAGTTTATCTTTTGATCGAGTTAACTGACAAAAACTTGGAGGAATGTTAATGCAGCCAGTCAACATGTCTATAGGAAATTTGCCATTACCAATGTCAATGAGTTGTTTAGAGAATATGTTTCCAGATTGGTCATTTTGCAACTCGACACGCATATTCTTGCTTAAATGAAGTACTTTGACATGTTTCCACAAATTGGAGGACTTTAGACATGCATTGAGTTCATCAGCTGGTGTTGATCGTGGAATCACGGGCAATGTTTGACGAAAATCTCCTGCTAATAAAATCATAGCACCACCAAATTGGTTATGATTGCTCCGTATATCTTTTAATGTTCTGTCTAAAGCCTCCAAAGATTTTTTATGTGCCATCATGCATTCATCCCAAAAAATTATTTTACATTGCTGCAAGACCTTTGCCATTGCAGTGTTCTTAGAAATGTTGCAGGTAGGAGTTTCATTGCTTTGCATATTTAATGGCAATTTTAATGCTGAATGGGCTGTTCGACCACCTTCAAGCAAAGTTGCTGCGATTCCCGACGAAGCGAGTGCAAGTGCAATTTTATTTTGTGAGCGAATCGTTGCTAATATTAATGAAATCAAAAAAGATTTTCCTGTACCAGCAGGTGCATCTAAGAAGTAAATCCCTCCAGTTTCATCATTTATTACTTTCATAAGATTATCAAATACATACTTCTGTTGTTCATTCAACAGTGGAAGGTTCGTTTGAATTAATTCTTTTAAAGTGTTGAGATCATACATTTTTTCTCGATTCAACTCTTGGTTAAAAGCATCATGCATTGGACGATTGGGCGCGGCCAGGTCTAATTGAATTAATAGTTTGTTTGACATCATCAAGCACATGTGCTCAATTTAAATCAATGCTTCGTAGTAAATTTCTTCACTGATTTGTATATTTAGATTTCCCATTATATTTCGTATTTGATACAAAATATCATCATACATATAATCTTCGTACTTGATCCACAAATCAATTGGGTTTGATGGGAAGCATGTAGATAATATTATAGAAAACATTGTTCGTATTTGATGAGCGTGTGATGATATTACAGCATCATTGAGAGTTTGATCCCAATGAGCGTCATTTTCTAGCATTTGCAAATGTTGACAGGCTTCTCTGTAAGATCCACACAATTCACCATCAACAGTTCGTAAATGTTGGAATGATGTTGGGCCACGTACATTGACTAATAGTAGTCGTAAATAAAAACATTCATCATTGCTTGGATGTACTGAATAAATTCGACCAATGGCATCGGTGGAATACACATCTGGGTATCCTTGAACTTGTTTCCCTTGTTTCCGTCTTATAAATCTCCTTGAGGAATGATTCCAAGTATAATATTTTGGCATTTCAGAATATAGCAATGTTTTTGCAAAATAATCGTTTTGACATGTCTCAAAAAAACTGGTTAATGTAGTAGATGGTGGCTGAGCAGCTCTTTGTACTGCGTTCTGTGCTGTAAAATACACTCTTTGTCCATTTTATAAATGCACAGCTAAGTGAACAACAGAAGGGTGTCTCTCATGAATAGGAAAAGAAAATATTCGCCATACTGCTTCATTACTACTAACATAGCGGCCCATTTGGTATTGTGTAACTTCATCATTGGAATTCTCTCCACCAATTCCAATCACAGCCATATCACTTCCTTTGGTTACATATTTGCAAATGTATTTAATAGATTTCACTGAATGGCAAGATTCAACGTTGATGTGTGCTTTGAAGGTTTTTGATAAAATGGTTGAATATGGGACAATTCAACGATTATCTATTTCAATATCTTGTTGATTTAATTTGACAATTGTTGATCTTCCATTGTCTGCTGTCGATCGTTGACGATACAGTGGATAACCGTCATTACCAGTAATTGTTTCTGATATTGTCCGTAGATATCGTTTTGAACATTTACCATCCATCATACATGGTGAATTTTGATTAAGAGTTCCACAGGGACCATGTATCATATTTTTGATAACTACCTAATGCAATCCAGGATCTACTTGTACATTAGGGATTTCTGCTGATATCACTGCATCAACTTCATTTGACCTTATCTTTTCAACCAACCAAATCAAAATGTGTGCATGTGGCAATCCTCGTTTCTGCCACTCCACAGAATACATCCAGCAGCGTGTCTCACCAAACACATAATGTTTTACGATGAAATCCATTAAAGATTTCAATTTTTGTCTAAAGACTCTTGCTGTAATATCATGACGATCAATGGGTGATTGCCCAGGGAATAACTCCTGCTTGATTTCTATCCATTGTGGATTGCATGTAAATGTGATGAACAAATCTGCTGTACCATAATGACGAACATACGACATGGCATCATGAGCATATTCATGCATATGTCGAGGGCTTCCGATGTATGTTGCTGGAAGAATAGTCATCCGACCAACATTCTGTGCATTTCCATCAGTATTAATCGCATCTCGAAGGTGAATATACTCTTCAGATTGGAGTTTGGTCTGATTCAACCTAATGAATGTTAATCTCTCCGTTTCAATTTTAACATACATGTCAACAATACATTTGTGATATAATCGCCGACATTTCAATATGTGATTGTCTTCGTTTTCCCGAATCATTAGGCGATGTGAATAATAGTTCATTGAACTGACTTTTTTGTTCGTTTCGGAACCTGTAAAAAGATTTTGTTTAATTAACATTGTTGAAATATAAAATTAAAATCTATAATATAGTTACTAAGATATTATCGACATAGATAAACTAATATTTTAATTACCTGTAATGGGATTTATCATTTTTATTTAGAAATCATAGCCATCTTCACCTTGCCAAAATATAATGGGATATTGCAGTGCATTATATGAGCGGTGTGTTTCTTTTATACGTTGTAATTGATCATTCCGACGATGTAAAACAATATCACGGGATTCCAAGTTTTCTCCAACTACAACGATAGCAACTTCATCAATAGTTGGTTCATTAAAACGTCTTGCATGTTGACCCGCAGGTGTTTTATCAGATCTGATTACAATTTTGTGATTATCTGATGTCATCAGATCTATGGCAGTTTTAAACAATATAATCAATTGATTGTGTTCATGAAATAAAGTTTGTAATGTGCCAGAAATTAGGCATTTCGTCACCTTTTTAATTTTTTCTTTAATTTTAAAATTATTTGGGGTTTCTTAACTTTTTAATTTATCTGGTTGTTAATGGGGGTGATTTACTTTTTGTTAGGCCGGTGTACGCCACGGATTTAAACTTTGTGCCAGTGGACCGAAGCCCCTTCCTAGGGGGGCCTATCTGATATTTTGCTGGCTAATGTGGACATGGTCAGCCCGGTTGAAATTTCTCTCGCCTGCAGTCACGTCCCGAGTTTGTAATTTTAATTGCCTGCATGATCAAAACTGCAACGAGCAGCTCCTGGGCTGCAAGCTGCTACCTTGTAGAGGCCTGCTGAGAAAAGCATGTCTCGTCACGAAGCAGTCTCCAGTGGAGCTGCGTTCCCACCGGAGTGGCGTTTTCTGTGCCCCCCTTCCTCTCTCTCCACCTCACTTTAGTTCTGAGAAATCAAGCTAGGAGCAGTGACCTGACATGAACTTAGCCAAGAGACCTAAAGAGACCTCCACGAAACCTAGCGGCAGAAAAAAGCAACTTCACCCATGGTGGCCAGCGAGCTGAGACTACGCTCGTGACACCTGGCGGCGAGTCAGTTCACCGCCTCCGTTAGTTCCCCTTTACGCCGCCAGAGCACAGCGTCGCGGTGCCATTGGCCCTATGCTTCTTCCTCCCGACCTGTAGAAGTCGATTGTTCGTTGCCTTCGTTTCGGTCCGGTAGAGAGCGCGCATGTCGTGTTCTTGTCACGCCCGCCTCGGACTCCTTCGGAAATTTTCGGCTTAGAACCGAACCTTCCCCCCTCCTCCCTAGGGCTTTAAAACCGGTTTTAATTAGAAGCCTTGTCCGCCATCATCGGCACTTAGCTCTCTGGGCTCGGCTACTGAACACGTGTTCTCGGCGTCCTCTGCGCTAAGGGGGTTTTCGCGGGAACTGCGATTTTCAGTTGCACAAAAGATGTAGTCAGTTACTTAAGGGATGTGATCCCATTTGTACAGTAGCCAGGCAGAGGTAGTTTTTAGAAAAGTCATGCGTAGTTAAATTTTTTTATTTATATTTAATTCCAAAAATTCTGGTTTCCTTCGCGCATCCGCGGATTCTCGGTGCGCGTCATCCTGATGTCGGCGCGAGACATCTCGCGAGCCCTGTTTCCACACCCTGTTTGGTGAGTAATCCTTTTTTTTTTTCCCCCAAATTCCCATTGTTGGCTTTCGTGCCAACTGTGTATGACTGTCTGGTTGCAGGTCTAATTCGTTTTGAATTTGGGCTGTGTTTCAGACAGGGTCGAAGTTACGGAGGGAGAAATTGCCCCCGCATGATCTTCGGGACCTCCAGCTGATCCCCCTCCCCCTTGTTAGAAGAGTTTGGCCGGCAGTCCGAGGTCATCCTGGAAAGACCCGGGTGATATGATATATATATATATTTTTTTCACTTAAATAGAAGGAACTAAAACAAAGATACCAGCGAGCAGTGTTTTTTTAGGACGTCATCCTCAAGAATCTGTAAAATCGTGGAAACTCATATATATATATGTAATTGTTGGGACATTCAAATTTGGTGCAATTTTTAAATTTTTTATTATGTAATAATTTTTTGTTAAGGTGTAATATGTATTGTTTTAAATAATCCTGGGGCGCCCTCTTTAACTTTGTTCATTACTAAGATTTTTATTGTCAGGTTTGAATACTACGAACACAAATTTCCTTAATAATAAAACAGGGAACCTATAGACCAAGCTACTTGTGTAGTGTTAATTTATTTATGATATACCTTCTTCCCTTAAAAGATCCACCAGCTTCCAAGTTGCTTGTGTCAGGGAGTTCCAAATTATCTTGTTCTCCACCTCGTGCCACCTCTGGTCAATAACTTTATTTCTCTTATTTTTTTTACCCAGCAAGTTTCCAAGGCTCTTTTTAATTAATTTAAAATAATTTAATTTTGAGGCACGAGGGGCGTAACAATTGGTAGCAGAGCGTGGTTTGGTCTATAGGCATACCTAAATCGAGTAGGCATACCTAAAATAAAATAAAAATAAATATAGAAAAAAAATTAATTAAATTTTGTGATAGCAATTTTGTAATAATAACATTGTGAACTGATCGCTGGTACACCCGGTAGTTATATTGCTTTTCTATTTTTAAATTTATTTTGAGTTTTACGTCCCACTGTGATTGTGTTTGCGCGCGGTCAGACACCGCGTGGCCCCGTCGGCGCTACGTCCGTGGAGGCAGCGTGCCTTATCAGGCGCGCGTGTCATTCTCCCTGTCACCACTTCACCCCGCCCCTTCACGCCTCACCGGCTGGAGGAGACAAGGTCATGTCGTTGACCCGTGTCCGGCAGCGTAACAATGCGTTGCAATCTAGTTTGTTCCTCACGGCCGACAGTGCCCTGAGTTTGTCTAAATTCCTCCTTTTATCTGTGTTTTTTTTATAACACATCCGCCTGCAAACGATGCCATCTTTGTGAAAAACAGATCATCTAAGTCCTTTCGGACATTGTGGTATTTTTTTGTCTCTCGGCGTCTTGCGCGCGCCGACATGTTATCTCTTCACCACATGACAGGACCGCCAACCGCGCGGAACTCTTCTCTACTCCACCCACGTACCACGTATTTTGTAAACAAACTACCCATGCTTTGTATGTCTTAATAATATAATTTTTATGTCACAGAACAAGCACTATAAATAATCTATACTACCTTAAATCTAGCAGCAAAATATTTACTAATCTAGGGTTACTAAAATATAACATAATAATTTTATATATACCTTTTAATAATATTAACAATACAAATAATATGATAATATAAACCTTTTGTTTTAGCTAATGCTAAGAAACTTCCGTTGTTTACTATTTCTAAGTATCTTAAAATTAACGATTAAGTATTTTAATAATACATAAAATAAATCTAAAAAAAAGGGTCCATTCATTAAGTAACATAAAATAAGAATATGCTCATAAGTAATTTTAACAAGTACCTACTCTAACCCTATTGCATCGTTCACAAGCAACGTGAATATACTTCGACGTACCATTTCATTGTGTTAGTACACACATCCATGTGCCTAGCTTTTGTTTAGATTTATTTCGTGATCACCCAACGAGAGGTGCAATCACTCATGCCTTTAAGGAAAGGTTACTGAATTAAATTGTTTATATACACGGGTTGAATCCCCAATACTTTTTACGCTAGCCATGTGGTGAGGAATTTATTGTAAGATAGAGTACTATACCTTTTTTTAACGTCGAGTTTTCTATGAGCAATTTACCAAGTAATCTAAGAATGCAAGGTAAAGGATAAATAATATTTTTGTAATTATGAATTTTGAGTAAACAATTTATTAACTTTTATATTTTTTTGGATCGGTGTTAATTTCCTTTATAAGGTGGTGTACAGCTATGTATTTAAAACATCTAAATTTTTTTCATTATCCATTTTTCATCCAAATTTGTTGATCTTGCGGGTTTCGAACCCGAACTAACTCAGGGGTGAAATTCCCTCGTAGGTCTCTCTGCTTCAGCCTGATGGTCTGATCAACCGTCAGAGCTTGAACATATTGAGCCTATGGGAGTTAATAAATGTAGGTATCCGGGACCGAGGTGTACTTCGCTTTTTAAGCAAGTATTAAATTCATCATTTCGTCTGATCCATCGTCAGATTGTGCAGAGCTATGACTCAATGCCTTCGACTTTTTATGGACAGCGAAACAATTATGTACAGGGGTTATATTCCCAATCTAGTTTGTAAGTTACGGGTTACCATACCCATTTACAGGGGTTACAGTCCCCTTTAGTCACTGAGTGCTCAAGGACGCATTTCCCTTGTTTCGGCCTCAGTGCTTTTCGGCCTCCCTCACAGCGCCCATTTTGTGTTCCTACACGATATCCAATATCTGAGATCAACTGGATGAATTTCATTTCATTAATATAGCAAGGACAAAAATAGTTGTAAGCATACAGGTACTTTAAATTTAAGCTTTGAATTTAATATTTTTTATTTATTATATGATTTTAAGGATTTATTTTGAATAATTCAAACCAAGTTTAAATGGACCATATTTAATTATAAATCTTGTGTTTGACTTATAAAGTGTTACAGTCAAAGGTCATGTAATTAATTCTGCTTCTATTACAAGTAGTAGGGCAACAGACATATTTTTTTATCTTTTATTTTAGCTCATTAATAATAATAAAATCAATCATATAAAAATACGTATTCCCCAGAAATTAAGCAGCTACGAGGTGACTAGTCTCATTTTAATATTTAAGGTAATCACTGAGAAGGGTGAAATACTTTCAACCCCCAACGAGAGGTCCACTTAATTAATTTGGGTATGTTTGAGCATCCCGTTTCTAGGCTAGCACAAGCTAGGTAATTTAAGATAATATAATTTTTAATTTTTACATACGTATGTTCAGTCTTTAACAAGCTACTTGACGTAAATAGTTTTAATTTATTTTACTCAGAAATACCTCTCTGATATGTTTTTGAATCTTCATGAATCTTGTGCCACGATTTCATATATTTAATTTCTGATTACTTTACTTTTTTTTAATAACCATAATTCGTAAAGTAAGCAAGAATAAGGTTTGTAGTGTTTTTTGTACTGATTTTGCGTTAATACTTGTACATGTTTATTTCTTTATTTTCCCTTGCACGTAAATGTGATTTACAGTGACGTACATAAAGTCTGAGCACTGAAGCTGTCACATCTAGCCCTTTTTTTTTTTCTTTTGCATTCTACCCCAAAGTTGTATTTCTTTTACATCGTTATCGATGAGATTGTTTATTTAAGTAAGAGCTACGTGACTTCCAGACGGCAAATTGGTTTCTTTTATGTGTTTTTCTAAAATAGGAGCTAGGTCAAGCTAGCCAACGAGCGGCGCAAAAGTTAGGATCCTCTGAGCCAACGAGCCATGACCAGGTCCTCTGAGTGAAAAGTCTCATGACCATTTTCGAGTGTTCTTTGGGTTACATTCCCACCACTCATCTTTGGACGGCCTATGTTCAAACCCCCTCTCAGGCAGTGCGAAGACTATCAGCAGTCATGGAAGATCTAACCGCTCCATTATAATTTATCCCTTTTTGATTTATAATTGTTGGTTTATTGTATTTTACATTTCTTTAAATAATTTAAATTTGAGTGCGAAGAGTCGTTAATTTATCGTTTTGTTTGCAGAATACTTTTAAATAATAAGTATTAGTTAATAATAATAAACATCAGAGTGGTATGCGCTGAAATTTCTTAATTTATCGAATATTTAATATTTTTAAATTCATTCTTTCCTACGGATTGTTGATCTGTTGGGGTTTTCATCCCCAATCATTTAAAATTCCGCCAAGGGAATACCACCGTTAGGCCCTGTGTCACTCTGGGACTGAGGCTCTGTTTCGCCTTCGGGCAAGCAGCAAATTTGACTGTCTTCTCCATCGCCTGACTGTGCAGGGCTGAGTCCCAATGCCTTCGGCTTCTTATGGAAAGTATATTTTCAGGGGTACACAAATCCCCACCTTTCTTTACTGGCACCCGACGGACCAAGTTCCGGTTCCGGCCCAGTGTTATCGGCCCGCCTCACAGCGCCCAGGTTTAGAGTTTTGTCACGTGACATCATTCCCAACATCTGAGATCAAATTTCCTAATTACATAATTCACCGTTAAGGGTGATTGAGAAAATTATAATACACCTTCGAAATGATCAACATATTTTTTTTATAAGTAGTAGGATACAGGCGGACCTGGTACTAGTTTTACTGAGCAGTGTAAGTGTTGTTTTTTTTATTTTCCCTATATGCTCCGCATTCAAGCGGGGGAGTATGTGCCGGAAATTAGGCATTTCGTCACCTTTTTAATTTTTTCTATAATTTTAAAATTATTTGGGGTTTCTTATTTTTTTAATTTATCTGGTTGTTAATGGGGGTGATTTACTTTTTGTTAGGCCGGTGTACGCCACGGATTTAAACTTTGTGCCAGTGGACCGAAGCCCCTTCCCAGGGGGGCCTATCTGATATTTTGCTGGCTAATGCGGACATGGTCAGCCCGGTTGAAATTTCTCTCGCCTGCAGTCACGTCCCGAGTTTGTAATTTTAATTGCCTACATGATCAAAACTGCATCGAGCAGCTCCTGGGCTGCAAGCTGCTACCTTGTAGAGGCCTGCTGAGAAAAGCATGTCTCGTCACGAAGCAGTCTCCAGTGGAGCTGCGTTCCCACCGGAGTGGCGTTTTCTGTGCCCCCCTTCCTCTCTCTCCACCTCACTTTAGTTCTAAGAAATCAAGCTAGGAGCAGTGACCTGACATGAACTTAGCCAAGAGACCTAAAGAGACCTCCACGAAACCTAGCGGCAGAAAAAAGCAACTTCACCCATGGTGGCCAGCGAGCTGAGACTACGCTCGTGACACCTGGCGGCGAGTCAGTTCACCGCCTCCGTTAGTTCCCCTTTACGCCGCCAGAGCACAGCGTCGCGGTGCCATATGGCCCTATGCTTCTTCCTCCCGACCTGTAGAAGTCGATTGTTCGTTGCCTTCGTTTTGGTCCGGTAGAGAGCGCGCATGTCGTGTTCTTGTCACACCCGCCTCGGACTCCTTCGGAAATTTTCGGCTTAGAACCGAACCTTCCCCCCTCCTCCCTAGGGCTTTAGCGCCGGTTTTAATTAGAAGCCTTGTCCGCCATCATCGGCACTTAGCTCTCTGGGCTCGGCTACTGAACACGTGTTCTCGGCGTCCTCTGCGCTAAGAGGCTTTTCGCGGGAACGGCGATTTTCAGTTGCACAAAAGATGTAGTCAGTTACTTAAGGGATGTGATCCCATTTGTACAGTAGCCAGGCAGAGGTAGTTTTTAGAAAAGTCATGCGTAGTTAAATTTTTTTATTTATATTTAATTCCAAAAATTCTGGTTTCCTTCGCGCATCCGCGGATTCTCGGTGCGCGTCATCCTGATGTCGGCGCGAGACATCTCGCGAGCCCTGTTTCCACACCCTGTTTGGTGAGTAATCCTTTTTTTTCCCCCCCAAATTCCCGTTGTTGGCTTTCGTGCCAACTGTGTATGACTGTCTGGACGCAGGTCTAATTCGTTTTGAATTTGGGCTGTGTTTCAGACAGGGTCGAAGTTACGGAGGGAGAAATTGCCCCCGCATGATCTTCGGGACCTCCAGCTGATCCCCCTCCCCCTTGTTAGAAGAGTTTGGCCGGCAGTCCGAGGTCATCCTGGAAAGACCCGGGTGATATGATATATATATTTTTTTTTTCACTTAAATAGAAGGAACTAAAACAAAGATACCAGCGAGCAGTGTTTTTTTAGGACGTCATCCTCAAGAATCTGTAAAATCGTGGAAACTCATATATATATATATATATATATATATATATATATACAGAAAATTTTAACTATGTAATAAACAACAACATGATACAGATAACTTATTGTATGCGTGATCTAGGTATTCTCTTAGATTCAAAATTTTACTTTCATCACCACGTGGATAATTTAATTGCAAGTGCAAACAAAACAATTGGGCTTATAAAATATTTAACTTATTTGGCTAGCTCTCTTGATTCTGTAATTAGTCTTTATTTTACCTTAGTAAGATCGAGATTAGAGTATGGCTCTGTCATCTGGAACTCTATAACTACCACTGACTCAAATAGACTTGAAAATATACAAAAGAAATTGTTCAGATACATTTATACAAACATTTAATAGATGATAATTCAGAGAATTTTAACTACGATCTAATCCTTGAAACCCTGAACACGCATACACTGCAGTTTAGAAGGAAAGTTTCTGATACTGTTTTTGTAATAAATTGTTTTATAAATGTTTACCACAGCACTGAAATATTAAACAAAATTGGTCTTCGAGTTCCTTCATTCAATCATAGAACAATGCGACCCTTTCGAACGTATCACATAAAAAATGAGCTATCAAAACGGTGTACTGATAATTGTAATGATATGTTGAAAGATTTAGACCCTTTCCAAAGGGCGAAATTCTCTATGAAAGATATTTTGAATTCTTAATTTTCTTGCAGTTAAGATAACTTCTGATGTAAATAATGTTTTATTGTTATATCATTGATAAGAATTAATTTAAATTTGACAAATTTAGCTACTTAATCTTATAAGGGTCCTTTGTCATGTGTTTATGTTTGTGTTGTCCCATTTTTATTGTTGTGTTTATCATTGTGTTTTGTGTATGTTATTGTTGTTTCTTTATGTAATATTTGTTAAGTGCCTACCTGTTAAAGGCTTTGACTGTTGGTAGGCACTCAAATAATAATAATAATAAATAAATATATATATATATATATATGTATGTAATTGTTGGGACATTCAAATTTGGTGCAATTTTTAAATTTTTGATTATGTAATAATTTTTTGTTAAGGTGTAATATGTATTGTTTTAAATAATCCGGGGCGCCCTCTTTAACTTTGTTCATTACTAAGATTTTTATTGTCAGGTTTGAATACTACGAACACAAATTTCCTTAATAATAAAACAGGGAACCTATAGACCAAGCTACTTGTGTAGTGTTAATTTATTTATGATATACCTTCTTCCCTTAAAAGATCCACCAGCTTCCAAGTTGCTTGTGTCAGGGAGTTCCAAATTATCTTTTTCTCTACCTCGTGCCACCTCTGGTCAATAACTTTATTTCTCTTATTTTTTTTTACCCAGCAAGTTTCCAAGGTTCTTTTTAATTAATTTAAAATAATTTAATTTTGAGGCATGAGGGGCGTAACAGTAATTGTTCTACAATAGACCTCTTTACTAAATTGTTATGTGCACAACGCATATTAATTTCTTGTGCTGAATTGCCCATGAAATAAATTTGCTGGAATTTGTAGTTGCTATCTGACACTGGTAACAGTGAACCGGCTCTGTGATATATTTGGCCTTGTATCTGTAAATTAAAAAAAAAATATTTTTTTGCACCAAACACTATAAAATAAAATAAATAATCAATGTGGGGTATAAATTTATGGATTATCAGTGATCAAACTTAAATATTTTTTTTTCTTTAAAATTATAGCTGTCTCCTAATTAGTTGTAACTAATATATATATCATCAAATAATTATATTGTGTTTCAAAATAATAAATATGTTGCTAAAAATGAATCAACAAATAATATGATGACTAAGTGATGATTATGATTAGTGACACATCTTAACATAGGTGACAGAACATATTGTTCGCTAAAATAATTGATATAATACATACCTTGAAAGTTGGCATAAAATTTTCCCGAACTACATTTGTTGAACCAAATGAAGTCATTTGAAAGCAATTGTTATATTGTTGAATATTTGTTAAAAAGTGTATGGAATCTGTTCCTATTCCTGAAACCAATGAGTACAATGGCTCTGGTGGTGGTTCCAATGGTATCAATTTCACTTTACCATTTGTGCAACACAATCCATTAGCTTCGTTTTTATATTTCAATGCCTTACAATGTGAGCAAACCGAGTTCATGGAACCAATAACAACACATTGGTAGTTACTGTAGTCAATTGACACATCGTACCTGAAAGCAGCTCGATTCAAACTTGCGCGATTATTAGTTGAATGTCGCGCTTGCGCTTCACGCGTTTGTGATATCCGAATTCTTTCACGTTCATTTCGGCCGTTATGTTCTTGTGCAGCATGATTAGATCGGTAATTAGCTTGGTTTGTAGCATTTCGGGTTCTTCTACCTAAATTGCTTCGTCTAATAGGAGGCATATCTATATTATAGATTATTTTGTCACATGCAATAATTAGCGATTATAGGTAAATAAACACTGCACAAAATACTATATAGGTTAAGAATTTGTTTCGTGTATCAGTTGACAAAAGCAAACTCATTAGGTTGGGTAACCTAAAATCCAAGAAAAAAAAACACTGACATTGACAGTTTGTTGTTGTTTCATTTATTTAAAAATTTGATATGACTTGGAGTCAAATCCTTCAAGCCGTATTTAAAATAGGGAAATGAAATAATAAAAACTTAAACTTATGAAACACTTTTGGTAACGCTGGTTTTGTTGGACTGATGTAATGACTTGAAAACTGATGCATTTTAAAGTAAAACAAATGAAATAATATCGCGAAGCCGACCAAATTGAACTATTCGATTTCGGTTTATTTTATGTTTTTTTTTATCTGTGCTCCAACGCACACTGTTTTGATAGATTTGATTGAACTTTGTACAGAGGTAATAAAGTGCAAATTGACTCTTTGACGTTAGGAACATACCTACATTGTTTAAACAACAATGAGTGCTCGTTTTAGTTAGAAAACGTTTGTATGGGAAAAAGAAAAGGGCTCGGTTTTAGGGTTTTTCCGGCAATTATTCGAATTTTTCTCGCGGTAAAAACCATCTTTGAACTTCAACGAACATTTAAAAAAAAAATTGGCCAAATTGGTCCAGGCGTTGTTGAGTTATGCGCTTACCAACACATTTTGCGATTCATTTTTATATATTATATATATATATATATATATATATATATATATATTCGCTTCATAGTAGCCTATAGTACCGATAAATTTAATTCATGATGTCTAACATAAAATAAATCAGCACTAAAAACACACAGAACATTAATAAAATCGTGTGTCTATTTTATTCTGGTGTTGTTTGTCCTCAAACTTACAGACTTACTTACGCATTTCTGCGACCAATACCTTCTCCCTTTCTCGTATGAGAGCTCATTATTTTCTTCTTTTTTTATGATAGAGACAGACAATTTTCAATTCTCAATTTTATATACATCATCGCAAGAAATAATGTTGTTTGTTTTAGCACTAAATAATTTAGAATTCCTTTTATTTAAATATTTTTTCTTTTAAATTTATTTAAAGAACTGTATTTATTTGTTAGAGTTGCTAAAAAAAATGAAAAATTCAAGTTAAAAAACTTTAGATTAAATTCCCTTAGGATCCTGAAAATATGTATTCCCGATTTTTACTTTGTTACAGGTTCTTCGAACAAGTTTTGAAATTCTGCAACTTTCAGCTGAAGAAACTGGACTACTACGGAAGCTTATTTTCAACAAAAATGGTGCTGGGTCAGATCTTCTCCAAGACTCTACAGTAGCAGAAATATAGTCACTGGACGAACATATAGACGCAGTATGCACCCTATGGATTCGCGAAGCAATAACCGTGTGAGACAACGATTGAAAAGGGCAACGCTGTGTGAGGGTTGATTTCCTGGACATAACCGGCTCTGTGAAGCAAGTGTGATAAGTTTTTCGTAGAGCAGACCAGTGACGATTTGCATTTTCGTAGATTAGACGGGAGCATATGGGTTTATAAAATACAGGGAAGGAAAAAAATAAGTTAGTCGTAAATTGAACAGGAGCAGATGAGTTTGCCGTGGACTGGACAGGAGCAGACGAGTTTGCCTTAGCCTGAACAGGAGCAGACGAGTTTGCCTTAGACTGAACAGGAGCAGACGAGTTTGCCATGGACTGGACAGGAGCAGATGGGTTTGTGATAGACAGTAGAGGAGGAGACGAGTTTGCCATGGACTGTACAGGTGCAGTTGAGTTTGCCGCGGACTGAACAGGAGCAGACGAGTTTGCCGTGGACTGGACAGGAGCAGACGAGTTTTCCGTGGACTGTACAGGCGCAGTTGAGTTTGCCGCGGACTGAACAGGAGCAGACGAGTTTGCCGTGGACTGGACAGGCGCAGTTGAGTTTGCCGCGGACTGGACAGGAGCAGATGAGCTTGCCTTAGCCTGAACAGGAGCAGACGAGTTTGCCGTGGACTGGACCGGAGCAGATGGGTTTGTGATAGACAGTAGAGTAGCAGACGAGTTTGCCGTGGACTGGACAGGAGCAGACGGGTTTGTGATAGACAGTAGAGGAGCAGACGAGTTTGCCGTGAACTGGACAGGAGCAGACGGGTTTGTGATAGACAGTAGAGGAGCAGACGAGTTTGCCGCGGACTGGACAGGAGCAGGCGGGTTTGTGGTAGACAGCCAAGGAGCAGACGAGTTTGCCGCGGACTGGACAGGAGCAGGCGGGTTTGTGGTAGACAGCCAAGGAGCAGACGAGTTTGCCGCGGACTGGACAGGAGCAGGCGGGTTTGTGGTAGACAGCCAAGGAGCAGACGAGTTTGCCGCGGACTGGACAGGAGCAGGCGGGTTTGTGGTAGACAGCGAGGAGCAGATGAGTCCGGGGTAGCCTGTATGGGGGCAGGAGCGTGAAGATGTGGTCGAGGGAGAAGGTACTGGGCTGGGTCACGGACGCCGTCTCCTCTGCCACGAACAGCTCGGTCGACCGGCCGCTGCCGTCGCGCGACGAGCTGCTCGCGCTGTTCAACATCACCGACGAGGAGATCTCGTACCTGTACAAGCTGTACAACGCCTCGTCGCCGGCGGGCTCGGGGCCGGACGTGGACGCGGAGTCGCGCGCGGAGTGCTACTGTGGCGGCTGGGCACGCGACATGGCGGACGCGTACCGCCGCGCGCACGGCTACGTCAGCCTCGCCGTCTGCCTGTTCGGCACGGTCGCCAACCTGCTCAACGTGGCCGTGCTCACGCGCAAGGACATGCGCAAAGCGCCCATCAACCGCCTGCTCACGTGGCTCGCCGTCGCTGACGTGCTCGTCATGGTGGAGTACGTGCCGTTCGCCTGCTACGCCTACCTGGTGCTGCCCGAGCGGGTCGACTTCCCGTACGGCTGGGCCGTGTTCGTGCTGTTCCACGGCCACTTCTCGCAGGTCATGCACACCATCTCCATCTGCCTGACGCAGGCGCTCGCCGTCTGGAAGTACATCGCCATCAGGTCAGCATCCCTCTGGTCTCTACCCCTGGCGCTAAAACCACGCACCTGGTCCAACAATTGTGATTTCATACCATTTGCAGGGTCAGTCTGAATTCAGCATCACGACTAAATAAGTCGACAACATAAACGCATTATGGTCTAAAGTGCTTCCCGAGGCTGCTATACGTTTTTTTTTTAGATGGAACTGGACTGTATTTTTACCGTAAACAGAGAGTGTGTTTAAGACGATTGGTGCATGGTAAAAAATGGTCACATGCCCGAAAACAATGAATTTTGTATCATATGATCACTAAAGAGTCTAGATGCCTATGTGGGTGACCGTTACTATGTAGGGAGGTCAGGAGCTTAGTTCCAGCTCGTCAGTGGCGAGACGGCCTTCAGACGGGAAGGGTGTCGCTGGCGGTCGCTCTGCGGCCTGCCATCTAGGAGGGACTAACAGAACCTCGAAGGTTGTATCTCGCTCTCCCTCTAACACACAGCCGATACAGTTCTATCGTGCCCAGAGGAGGGGAAGGTTTATCAGGTTTCTCTTTCACTCATCCTTCGCCATGGGGAGGCGGAATGGATTATTTTTTGTCCGCAACTGCGCACGTCATGTGGCTGAGAGCTAACCTCTGCCACTCCCGCACATCTTCTCACTCAACTCGCTCGTTCTCTCATACTATTTCAATAAATCTTTTCAAATCTTCAACATCAATACTTTAAAACATTGTGCTTCCTACGGATTAATTATATTCCATGCACGTGCCCGAATCAGCTGCAAAAAAATAAAACAGGTAGTCAATTTTTTTCTTAAAAAACCTTCCGAAAAACTGTGTGTTAAAAAACATTCTGAAAGCACATTTTTCTAGATAAATGGAAATTCTAAATCACCTATGCCACAAGGAAACATTGTACTTTAATATTATGTAAAGAAAACACCTCTTAGTTTAATAGTTATGTAAAGGTGGTGTGATATGTTTTAGATGTCGCACCATCTTATCATCCATGTAGAAGAATTACCAGAAAAGCTAACAAGACTATTGCCATGGAAATGTAAATATGGTTAAGGAAATATTTTTCAAATGTTTGTAAACAGTTAACAACATATAAAAATCTTATAACTGTAAAATTAAAATACAAACAACCCTATAGCAAATTTAATTTCAATGTGAAAAAGTCTACAATAATGTTTACAAGAAACGAAGTTGCAATAGCAATACAAAAATATCGCTAAAAATGACATTCTCTATATTTGGAATACAATAAATACCTTAAGCCCTTCATAATTGCTGCGATATTCACAATAAATGCTTTTCGTAAATATAGTACATAGTTAAAAAAAAAACATCGTAAATAAAATATGAACATACATATTATGGTGAAGGAAAGTGGACACTATCACACTGAAAAATCTTAGAGGGTAGTTTTCCTCATCTTATTTCTTTCTTTGCGTTTTTGGTCTTGTTAGTTAAAATATTTCATGTTCAAATACTTGATACGCATATACGTTCTTGTCCTGACAAAACAGTAGGGTATATAACTTCTTCTGGATATTTATTTTCAGTTGTTCCGCATATAATTATAGTCAGTGATTCAAAAATCCGCTCTTTTTTGCACAAATTGTTGCCATGAACATTATCAAAACACATTTCAGCGATCTTTATTAATTCAAAAAATTCATTAGTGGGACATTTTAAGTTACCCTTTGATTGTACATGTATCCAGCTATCGTCCTCCGAATTGAAATCCGTAGTGCCAAGGTCAGGATATTTATTTCTGAAACGGTGGGCTATATAGCCAGAAACATATTTCAGCCCTTCAAGAGAAATTTCGTCACTTGAAAGGGGCCTGGCCTTTAAATCTAAGTCTATTTCTTCCATGTCAGCAAGATCTATTTCATTTAAAGGTGATTTCTCTTGAAATGTCTTTGTAAAATGCATTTCCTTGCACAAAAGTAGTTCTGTACTTTCATTCTGATAAGCACTGCCCTGTTCCATTTCATTTGACGAAAAATCACTTACCAAACACATTTCGTCTGTCTTCTCATCCGTGTTTTTCCGTTCAGCAAAAACTGCTGCAGAATGTTTTCACAACATGTAGTTTATAATTCTGTATTTAAAGTCAATGGGCGACAGATGCGTATTTTGATGTCCCATACCTCTAATATACGAAGAAAAAAAACACTCTAACAATCTTGGTTCAGTTTAAATGTTAACAAATATTTAGGTTAACAGGTCCTATACATATTTTCTAGTGTTTTACTGACTGAGTTATACAGGACATTAATTAAATTGATCGCTGATATTTATACTTTTAAACTAAATTTTGTATTTATCATTTTATGTGAACTCCAATGCGTTAAAAAGTGTAACGCAACACTACACACAGCTAGTGATTTCTAATGCACTGCCCTATGCACATTAGTTAACAAAAAAAATATTAATTACTGATAAATAATACATAGATGTCGTGATACAAGTAACACATGCTTATCTGATATTTATCTCAATTAGAATATGAAAGAGGAAGACAAAATAATTAACTGATTTTAAGACTAATTTATTACTTACATACGAATAAACAAATACCACGTATCCCTCAAAACAGTAATTCCATTTGACCAAAATATCACTCCGATTTTTTTTAACTATCATTGCCAGGTACATGGGCACGACTTCGCAAATGTCAATGCTTCACGTAGAGTTCAAAAATGGATTTACGGTTCGAAAAATTCACTAACTCATAAATTAAATCAATTGTCCGATAAAACATAAGACCTATAGACTCAAGACCACTAAGATAGTTGTGCATTGTATTTTCATATGATCGTGCCATTAATAATACTGAGAGGCTAATTAATTTAGTAAATATAATATTTAGTAGCGGCTGGTTTTAGTTTATCCCAGCAACATCAACAAAGTCATAATATCAATCTGCAATGTTAAAAAGTTGCAGGGCGTCAGTACAGCGTTAGTGATAGAGTAATAACAAAATGGCCATACCTGGACTAATGATATCTTCTGACGTTAATAACTTTAAAATCGCGTATTCCCGTTCGCAACATAACATACCATCAGCAGTCTGATGATAACCTTTTTATACATACTATTATTACCGCACACGTAACATAACTTATGGTAGGCCCGCATCAGGAACGTCCTGACGCGGAGCTACACGCACCAAAACGGCCAAAACCAAGCTTCTTTTTAGTAGCGTAACTTTTACAACAATAGGCTCGAGGCACTTGTTGAAAGTTCCGCCGAAACCTCGGGCAATTTCTGGCCGTGAAAAACGTAATACCAAAAGCCGCAATTACTTAATAATTACATACAGAAAAGCCCAAACGTCTGTAAATATGTCAGAAATATAGTTCAAAACTTAAAATAAAGTAAACATATTAATTATATAACGTAGCACAGAATAATAAAACTGTAAACAAACATTTGAAGTATTAAGGTTTCAGTTTTCTGTGCAATGTAATATTACAAAAGGACATTTGTAATTAGTATGCCCGACATTCTGGCATCGCTAGCTAACATTTCCAATTTTTATTTCATTTCATATAACTGGAATAGCCTAGTGTTGATTTGATGTTCTAAATAAATTTTAATAAATATAAAATCTATTTTTTTGGTTAAATTTAGATTTGTCATTCTAGTGTGCATATAGCATACCCTAACTAACCGGAATACACAATTGATGTTCTATGCTGTCAAAACATATTAATCTGGAGGGTAAAAATTTATTCATATGAGTAAACAACCACCACAAAGAATAATCACCGTGTCAGTATTCAACTTCAAGTCAAAACATAACCGCTAAAAAGAATTTCGCTGTACGAATTTTTCTGTACAGAGACAATTTCCTTGCTTGAGCGAAGATAGACTCCACTATGAAGAGCGACCTTGACAGACCCTTCGTTTCTTCGGCCTCCTCTCTCGTCCTCCCTCTACGCCCCATTATTCCCCCTCCCCAGCCGGCCCGGAGCTCCGCCGGACTACCTGGTTCCGACAAGCGCCGCCCCTCAGCACCACGTCGCGGGGACATTCTTCCCGGCAGCGAGAGTTTTACACGCAGAACTAGAACTGTCACTCCAGAGGGTGTGTTTTCAGTCGGATCGTATCAAAAACAAAAGGATATGAAAATATACACATAACTCAATAGTGTTCTGCCAATTATGATTTCATTTTCATTTAAATTTATTCTTTAAATCGCTCCTGAAGTAGTCCAGCAATGATCAATGGAAATTGTCAATATTAAACTGTCATTTTGACGATGAAAAAAAAAAATCTTACTTTTATAGGTGCAGAAACCTATTCGTACACTCGTTTCTTGAACTATACTTAAGTTTAACATAATTATGTGTTTTCTAAATAGTTCTGGCTTGGAATAAAAACAAATGCATTTAAAATGACATAACTCAGTAAAAAAAGTTTATTAAAAAAGATCCTAGGTATATTATGTCTTAAAAAGAAGCATCAAAAATAAATATGTACAGTTAAATTAGTTTTGTCGTAATATTTTCCATGTACCAATCGCCTTAAGATGGAGCACTGAGCGTCTGGATTATGTTTAATTTAATGAAGTTTTACAACCACTTCTAATTTTGTCGTTGTCGCAAATTTATTTCATTGAAAGAATCGGAGGTAACTCCTTTATTTTTCACATATTTTGGTTACGCGTTAGTACCCCAAATTATATATATATATATATTTATATATAAACTAGATGAAAATATTTTATGATACTGTAAACCTATTAGGTTCATCTCAAAGTCTTGTTTCATCTATTTACAATCACTTGATTACGATAATTTTTTTTAAAGCTCACCATTTTTGCACTTGATAAACTTTCACACGGTGATAGAAAATAATATTTATTTAATTTAAAAATATTCGCCATTTTTTTTTTCTGGTCTTGCGTTTTTTCAAGAACGACTGACTCTCTTATGCGTTGATTGCGTGTTGCTTTACTTGCGTGGTTCAATAAACCCAACCCTCGGTGCAATATCATGGGTGTGGAAAGTCCCGCAAGTGGTGATAATTTCTAAGGCTTTTCACGCCTTTCTTATTATAAGTGAATGACAATTTAAAAAATAAATTAAAATCGACCTATTGTGTGGTTCCGGCACGAGGTGAGGTGAGGTGAGATGGGGTGTGGAGCAGTGGTTGATGTGTACTTAGGGGGGGAGAGGAACTCAGGGGCCCACGGCATGTGCTGCCGGCAGGTTCCCGCACGAGAACTCCGTGCTGTGCTCGGACGCGCGCTGCCGCCTCGCCGTGCTGGTGAGCTACACGCTGCCGCTGCTCGTGTGCAGCCCGTCCTTCTTCGTGTTCTCGGTGCGCGAGACGCGCATCAGGGAGGGCCGCGAGGTGGTGGTGCTGTACCACGTGGCGCTGAGCCGCGCCGCGCGCCAGGGCGACGAGCTGCTCTACACCGCCAACTTCTGGACCTACAGCGTGGTCGTGAAGCTGCTGCCGTGCTGCGTGCTCGCCTACCTCAGCTGCTGGCTCGTGTCGGCGCTGCACAGCTTCAACCGGCGCAAGCACGACCGCGCCCGTCAGTACACCCCCTCCCTCCCTCGCTCGCGGCACTTTTCATTTCAGAGTCACATTCATTCCACAATCTCGGTAACACCTAGGCAACACGTGACCGGACGCACCAAACGATAACGCGTTTCAAATTCAAGGCAAGGAAGTTATTAGCGCATTTAGTTTGCTAGCGGCAAACGGATGCGGGTTTCGCCAAGGAGAAGGACATGAAGTTGCAAGACCTTTACTGCATGCATTACTACGTGGCGGACATATTACACAAACTCGCTGTTTGGGAATCGATGACCTGCCTCATATGATTTTATATTATAAAAAATTGAATATACTACTTTTTTTTTTAATTCCCTTAGGGCAGGGGTCGGCAACCTGCGGCTCGCGAGCCACATGCGGCTCTTTGGATGTGAAGCTGCGGCTCTTTAGTTCCATACGCAAATATTATTTATTTTATTAAAAAAAAAACATTTAAATATCGTTCTAAATCGATGAACGAGGATTAGGCACCATTTCTATCTCTCAGCCACTTGTACTCGCCATTCCCCGCACCCCTCCCCCGTGACACGCGTCGTCACTGTCGTCAGTCCGGCGGAAGCTCTCGAATGACGTCGTCGTCGGATGTTTCTATGTAGGTTTGAATTAGCTTTCGACGCAAGACAGTTTGGCGTCTTCACCAGTGCTTTGGCTGTGACGTATAGTTTGTTGTTTCAAGTAGAAGAGTTACAAGCGAATTATCTTCTCAAAGGTATGTATGTACATACCTATATATAATAATAAAAAAACCGAAGTAAAGGTTAGAAAAAATAAATATTTTCGCAGAAGATATTCAGAGCGGTAAATTACTTCATTTTCAATTTCTAAAGCAATATCGCGATAAAACCAGTGCAACTGTTGACACGAATTACTTCATCACAGTTATAAAAAAATTAAAGATGAATTTGCTGACAGATTTCAGCAATTCAAAACCAACGAAACCACTCTAGCATTCATAGTAAATCCTCTCAACACAAATAGTAACGAAATTCACATTGAGCCATTTGGAGTTGATACTGGATCTCTATAAATTGAAATTGATCGATTTAAAAAGTAAAGCTTTGTGGAGTGGAAAATTTACAGAATTGAAAAGCAAGTTGGAAGAGTTGGAGGTCCAGAAATGTATGTACGTAACGCAACAAAAGTGGACAGCTTTAAAAGAAATGCCGCGAGTTGAGGCACTTATATTCGACGCATGGAATAGTCTTCCAGATTGCTACAGTAAGATGAAGTTGGCATATGGAATGCTGACTATCTTTGGATTGACATATTCGTGCGAGCAAGCGTTCTCTTGCATTAATATATAATTAAAAGTAAACTAAGAAGCCAACTAACAAATGAAAATTTAGAGTCGTGTTTGAAACTTAAAACAACAAGTTATGAGCCAAATTTATCCAAACTTTCTAAAACCATGCAAAGCCAACGCTCCCATTGAATTTGTTTGTTCAAATGTATATTATTGGTTTTTTTTGTACAAGTTACATTTTTTAGTAAAATTTAAATTTTCTACTTGAATAACCATGCAAAGCCATCGCTCCAATTGAATTTGCTTGCTCAATTGTTTGTTATTGAAGTACAAGTTAGTGTTGTAAGTAAATATATAATGGTTTTAACTTCTTACTTAAATAATAAGTGATTATCTAATAATACCATATATATATTAAATAATTTGTTGTGAAAAAACACTACTTATATATGTATAAGTAAATATTTTTCTTATGAATCAATAGATTAGTTTTTCATAAAAAAGCTTTATTTATGCAAGTACTAGCCTATTTATTGTTGGCAAGAAAAATATTTGTGGCTCTTTAAAAATTTTGAAATTTTGTAAATTGTATTTTTTGTCTCTTCCGACTCAAAAGGTCGCCGACCCCTGCCTTAGGGGATGCAATTTCATAATTGCATGTAGTCACTATCCGTCCCATAAATTATCTATATGCAAAAAAAAATCATATCGATCCGTTGCTCCGTTGCTTGTTTGAAATGACAAACAGACAAAACACACTTTCGTATTTATATTATTGACGTGACAACGTCTAATAAATCGATGAACGCCATCGATTAACGCCGGCTGCACGCACGAAAAAGTGTCCTTTAACGCACATTGTCCCACTACGGATGTGTCCCGTTACGCTCATTGTACGCATGCGCCGTATCTCTCTTCCACTCGATTGGAACAACAAACGATTTGACTTTTCAATCATGTTTTCATCGTTTGAATTATAAATATTATATCATTTAACGATCGTCCACCGATTTTCAGCACAATCGGTACGGTTATTTAAAAGTAATGTTGAATTTTCAAATACGTTTTTAACGAACACTTGTGTTTTACAGTTACACATAATAGTTCAAATTACAAACGGGATATTTTGCACAATGTTTTAAAAAATATTGTAACACATTATAAATAAGTTTGGTGTATTTGGGATGCGTATCTATACAAATATTATAAAGCTGAAGAGTTTGTTTGTTTGATTGTTTGAACGCGCTAATCTCAGGAACCACTGGTCCGATTTGAAAAATTATTTCAGTGTTGGATAGTACATTTATCGAGGAAAGCTATAGGCTATATTATATTATCAATAACATTAGGGATCCTTACTAACAGTCCAATTTAGAATCAAATGCGTTGGAGGGGGTTAGATAATACATGCAGTACACGTACGAAGTGTGTGCTGACAATGCCGCAGGCGCTAGATTGCCAATTAACATTGTTGCCACGCACTAGATGCCTTATCATTCTTAATTTTCCCATACAAGTAAAAAACACCCGTGTGATATTAACAACGAAGCAACCAGTACCCTCATAATAGTTAAATTAGTATTTAAATACTTTTTATCACTTTAAATCGCAAACCTAAACTATTGTTTTTTTTCCTCTCTGTGTTTAATTTGATTTTTTATTGCCCTTTTTTTCAAGTATATATATTTTACAGACTTGAAACTTCACAGTAATGTTCCTTATGTTACGCAGGATGACATTTTCCGAAAATTAGATCCCATGGGTGGTTAAAACCAGGCAACAGTGGGTACTTTGTCTGCATGAGAACAGGATTTTGCATTGTTCATGCCTTCTGCGTCTCCATGGCAACGGGCATCGCGCGGCAGTGGCGTACCCACAAGGAGGGGCATGTATAATGAGCGACGCAAGAGTGATCTGCCTGTAGACTGCCGTAGCGAAGTACGGGTACATCAGTTGTACGTTGCGTGCACGAGTCGGGAAACCATCGGTGCTATTCATTTTCTCTCCGGTACATTATACAGCATTGTGATAAATTTTCACTGAATTTTTTTTATTTACCATTACTGTAAATGGGAGATGTGGCTTAATATTTTTCCATTAGTATAGCCGTGCGAAGCCGGGTCGGGCAGCTAGTTTGTTATAAAATCGTATTATAAAAACGAAATAATATTATTCCCCTACGGTGCTGTTATCTACGATGACGGACGCGAACCGAACGAGTCGTGCTCTCTATCAGCTGGCGCGGGAACCAGGCACTCGTTAATACATATTTTCCTTTGTTTATCGCGAGGGGCGTTATTATTAATGAATTGTAAATAAAATTTCGTGCCCTGGGCCACAATTGCATATCATTTTGAGCACTGGAAGACATAAAAATGTAAAATATTCTCGACGAATTTTAATCTGTGGGTTTGATTACTTATAACAACAACAATTTCGGCAATAAATGTTAATTATTCTTGCATTTTAAAAATCTGATTACTAGTATAATTTCAAGTATTTATTCTTTTATTATTAAAAAAGTAGCATCTGTCGGTGAGTGCAGTAATAATAGGTTATGTTAGATATTTCATTACAGTTTATGTATATGAAAACTTGTTCATAATTATATTTAAACGAAAAGTTAATGTGGTTTTCATTGCTTATTACAACAATTTCGGCTATAAAGGTTAATTATTCTTGCATTTTAAAAATCTGATTACTAGTAGAATTTCAAGTATTTATTCTTTTATTATTAAAAAAGTAGCATCTGTGGGCCAGTGCAGTAATAATAGGTTATGTTACAATTGTCTAAAAAATTATGGTGATTCATATAATTGATAGATATTTGATTACAGTTTATTTATATGAAAACGTGTTCATAATTATATTTAAACTTTATAGCTAAACGCCAGTTTTTAAAATTAATTACAAGTCATCTACATGTGACTGTTTCGTTGACTGTTTATAAAGTGAAGTGAAAAGTTAATGTGGTTTTCATTGCTTATTACAACAACAATTTCGGCAATAAAGGTTAATTATTCTTGCATTTTAAAAATCTGATTACTAGTATAATTTCAAGTATATATTATTTTATTATTAAATAAAAATGATTCAATTTTATTCATAAAAGTATGCAATCATTTCATCAATGTTTTGTTATGACGTTGTCACGTTAAACTATCGTCCGTAAACCAACTTTATATACAACCAAATTTTTTTATTATTTAAGTAGGGATTTGTTGACTTATTTTTACGTTGTGAAGTTAAAGCGTGACGCCTTGTCTACCACTTAACCACAGTCACATTGTCAAATTAAATGTAATGTTATAACAAAACAAACATACGTAACTAAGCTAACCTAAATTAATGTTAATAAAGCAGAACATGATTAACAACTTACAAAATACAATATAAACTAATTGATCAAACAAATTATTAGCATTTTAGAATATGATAGTAATCAGCTACTAAATTGATTCATACTTTTTAGTTCCCCGTAGATGGGTTACAGTTTTTTTCTTTCAATTTTTATTTTATTTTAAACTTTTACGTTTTGACCTTTGATGCGACAACAAAAATTTTTTTGTTATTGACACGACTGCAATATCAATTGTTACGAGACCGACCAGTTCGGGTAGATACATCATTGGCTTTCACTTTTTTTTATATAAAATTTTTTTTGGACTTGATTAGTAATAATAACGTTCGCAGGCTTTCAATGGCCACTGTCTGAAGTGGCTTGGCTTCTGGGTTGCAGCCGCGTCCTTGGCGAATAGTTCACCGACGTTTCGGTCGACATTGCAGTCGCCATCATCAGGGAGCAGTTACCTACTGATGATGGTTGACTGCAATGTCGACCGAAACGTCGGTGGATTATTCGTCGAGGACGCGGCTGCAACCCAGAAGCCAAGCTACTTAATTAGTAATAAACAGTGGCGTAGCAAGCGGGTGGCAGGGATGGCCCCCGCCAGGGGCGCCGGTGCAGGAGGGGGCGCCGCCGCGACGGTTTCGTGTTATTGGACCCTCCCCCCCTCTCTTTTAATCCAAGAGGGGGCGCCATTTTCAATTCTGGCCAGGGGCGCCAGTCACCTTAGCTACGCCACTGGTAATAAACAAGACGTTCATGATAAAACAATTGCTGAATGTAGGTGAGTGTGTCGAGGGAGGGCTGAGGGAGGGCGCTTGTGCCGCAGGGAGCAGCGAGGCCGGCGCCGCGGAGCCGTGCAGCGCGGACCAGCTGCAGCTGCACAAGAGCGAGCTGCGCAGCCACCGCACGGTGCGCATGCTGGTGGCCGTGCTGCTGCTGTTCCTGCTCACCGAGCTGCCGCAGGGCGTGCTGGGGCTGCTGAGCGGCGCGCTGGGCCGCTGCTTCTTCCACAACTGCTACCACCGCTTCGGCGAGCTCATGGACGTGCTGGCGCTGCTCAACGGCGCCGTCAGCTTCCTGCTCTACTGCCTCATGAGCCGCCAGTTCCGGCGCGCCTTCGGCCAGCTGTTCCGCGCGAGGCGGCGCGCGCTCAAGTGGGGCGCCGTGTCGCAGACCGAGGTGCACAGCACCTACGTCTGATGGTGCGCGCTGCTCAAGTGGGGCGCCGTGTCGCAGACCGAGGTGCACAGCACCTACGTCTGATCTCCCCTGCGCGCCGCCACCACCACATTTAGTAAACAAGATCTTCCGGGGAACGATACTTCTGTTACGCCGACGTCACAGATGTGTCCAAGAAACAAACAGTGTATTTCTGCGTCCATCGCGCTCCACCCGACAATCCAACTTAAGTTTAATTGCGTTTCATTATCGTTGCAATGTCTGGCTGCCCCCCCCCCCCTTCCCAGCCATCCCATGGCCACGCCCAGACTCCAACTTAACTCGATGAGTTGCGGGTGGGTGTAGTTTAATGAGCATTTGAGCCCATTCCCGCACACAAATTTTAAAAAAATAAGCGAATGCATAGCAGACCAATGCACACTCGATCTGTGCGAAACTTTTAAGTGTTTTTTTTTTGCCGATGAAATTTTTTGACAAAAATTACTTCTGTTGGTAGTGTTAGTAAATGAATATATTAATTGTGATTTTTCCACAAAACTATTTTTTAACTCGTAATTTTTTTAAGGTAATGATAGAGCAAGCAACAATTTTAGTAAACAACATTTAATAACCTAAAAACACTTTTTAGAATATTTTTCATTTATCACGAGTCACTTATCTAAATAATTGTGATGATTATTTTTAAGGTAGAATAACTAGATTCAATTAATACCTGATAATTTCCTGCTACCATATGATAAATAAATGTAAACAGTTCCCAACTCCCCCAAAACGGCACCCTAACTGTGCTCTCATTGGTTGATGCGATATGCGTGCATAACAGAATATATTTATTTTCCTTGTATGCGCTCTTTTATTTTCTGTATTGTTATGAATAATTTGGTTGGAAAATATGGCGGTCAAATATTGCGTGCACGAACATTGTTACTGTTATTTCTTCAATTGAGAATACAGCCGTAGGGTCGAGCCATTTTTTTTTCTTACGAACTTCTCCTCCCGACTTACACTATTGACACGATGAACGAAAGTATATTCACGATTCGCAAAATTCCCCTAGTGCTGCACTTAAATACTTCACAAACACTACATCTAAAGGTTGCCGACTGACTGGACCAACAAACCCCTTCATATTTCTGAAAACATAATACGAATTGCAATTAAAACACATTACACTTGCCTTAAAAAAAGTCTCGTTTTAAACAGTTAAAAATGCTAAAGCGGGTGTTTTTAGGTAAGAAAAAAATTGGTGCTAAGTATAGTAAGTGTAGAGACGAGCAGGAAGATTTTTCATTTAACACTCCAGTGTATAATTTAATTGGCACTGCTGCAAGTCTCGTAGAGGCGCTTTAGCGATGACGAGACTGCAGGCCAGTTCTTGTGCCTGGCACGTAGGGGCGAAGAGGCGCGCGATGCGCGAGTCAGTGTCGCCCTTAGCGACCCCGCGCTTCCAGAGCGCTTGCGCCCAGCACACCTCCGCTTGTATGCCAGTATAACAGTGGGTGACGGGTCGAAGCTATCCCCGCGGATCGAAAACACTGCCGTGGATCACAAAACAATTGAAAACGTATACAAATTTACTGATTTTTTTTTTATGTTCCCACCTAAACACTGTTCAATTTGAGTACATTGTAAGAAACGAAATTTTCCGTCAGGAAGATCTTATATGTGATGGGAAGAAGTTGCACGATTAATACACAGAAACGAAATAGAAAATATAACGATGATAAATATTACTGAATAACTTGGATTGTTCGTTATTTTCCACACCCAATGAAAATGTTAATAAGTTCTCCCAGAGAAACTAAAAATATTTTGAATGCGTTTATTCGTTTTTTTTAACTACGCAATTATTTATTAGTAGTACATGATAAAAAATATCTACAAATCATGTTACTTACTAACAATTATTTGACCTTGATTACCAAACACGTGCGCACTATGTATTTCTAACATCGAACATGTTTCGTAGCAGTGCGTTGGAAGATATACAATGTTTGTTTGTAGCGTTACTATAATAACATCTCGGCCACTATCTTCCAAGTAATGTCCGTGTCGACTGTGTGAAGAAATGTTTGGTGTGTGATCGTGACGCGAATGTTTCTCCGGTCAGCATTCGACTGCTCAAGAAGTCTGCTGCCGAATTTGTGTTATCGTTAAGTTGCCAGTAATGTGTGTCTTAAATCATTATCAAACTGGCGTTACTCTCGTGCTCACCTTCTACGATTTAACAACAGTTTTCCACTCCATAAATCTTACGATTAAAAATTATGTTTAAAATGCAAAGCAAGTAGTTCAACTTACGAACCTGAAGTGCTCAAAAACTCCCTTTTAAAACGTATAGTAACCTTTTTTTTTTACATAAATAAGCGAGTTAACAGAACGTTCCAGAACTAATGTACTCAACCTACAGTCATAAAGGCTGAGAATGATGATGCACCGACCATTTTCTCGAGAAAATAGCGTAGGTGTGAGCGGGCTCCAAAACGTAACTGTCTTACAGTTTGATTTTTAAAAATAGTTGTATGCCAAACTGTCTGTGCTCTGAATGTTTCTTTCTGTACTAACTCCTCTTAACTAACAATTGTGTGTAACCAAATGCCGTTGACTCTGTCAACAAAATTGTAAAATACTGCGGATCTGCATTCGATTGAGCCCCAAAAATAGTCGGTTCTCTTTGGCAGAAATTTAATTTTTGGATCTTGTAAAAATTAGTTTCCACAATAAACTTTCTGTACAACAGAGATTTTCACTTTAGAATTTTTCCTACGCTATTTGACAAGTCTGATCCTGTTTAGTATATTTTTATCAACGAATTCAAATAAACTTGTATTGGAAGTCAAGGAAATGTGTAGTAAAATGTTTTACGTCTTTTCAGTTCCCTGACGAAAATATCTACTTACATTTCCCCATGAAGTCCGTACTAGTGTAACTGTTTATTTAATTAATTTTTAGAAGGAAAAATTGTTAAATCCGTAAGCGAATGTAGGAAAACCTTAATATTTGTTCACTTTCAATTACATTTTCCAAGTATTTTTTCTTGTAACCGTATTATTCAAGACAATATTTCACTTTAATATAACGATAAAAATTTTCTTACACGTACCTATAGCAACTTTAATCTTTCGGTTTCGGCAATGAAGAAAATATTTTTTTTTTTACATTAAGTCAAACTTCAATGACAATAACGAAGTTACGATACATATTAAAAAGAAATAAATTTATAATTACAAAATGGTGGCCAATTTATCAAGAGTACGAAGAGAGAGTATTGTAGAGATCTTGCAATCTTGCTTCCTTTATTAGCAGTTGGGACAGCAAATTTACCTCATCATTCCTGAATGGTGTGGCACAAATGCTCTATTTTGACGAGCTGGGATTCTCCCTGGGTACTGTTGGATCATAACCTACAATCAGGCCACGTATTTGTTGGTAGCGAATATCGGATTCTGCGCTCCATATCTTCAAATCGGTCGACAGTGAAATAGTGACCAAAATGTTTTTTATTCAATATTATATAATCTATTTAATTACATTTTTTTACATCATTTACACAATCACACTAAGTTTTTAAGGAAATTTAACACTCGCAGAGTACTATTCTCTTTATGCTGCGTGCAGAATTATAACTATGTTATGTATGTGATAAAGAAAGAATCATTACAAAATATACGAAAAATTATAAAAATATAATTAAATTTTTACTCGACGTCTCTCGCTAGCGAGGTCGTTGTTGACGGAGAGGGATAATAACAAAGGAATCACCTAGGCCTGTGGCAAGGAGGTTCATCCTGGCTTTTACCTGGCGTGGTTTACAGAAACCACGGTGGTAACGTAAAGCAGGACGGTAGGCCCTACTGTAGATGCCTCTGCAGTGCGAGTGTCCGGCGTCTTACTGCAGCGTGTCGCGTTTGAAGCGGCGAGTAGTCCTCGTGTAGGGCGCGAATGCGGCGAGTGCCGGTGGTTTCCCGTTCCAGGCCTCTAGGGTGCGCCTCGAGCACGCGGGTCCGGGGGTCCCACCCCGTCAAAGGGTCGTGTCCGCCGCCGAGGGCGAGGGAGTGGAGGACGTGGCGCCTCCAGAAGAGCGAGCCCGCGGAATGCCTTTGCCCGAGGTCCGGCGTGCAGCTCTCTGGGCAGTCGGCGGACAACCCGTGGACTAACAACCACGTTCACAATCACATTGTGGCTTCAGCACCGGGACAGTTTTTTTTTTGACAAGTTGGGCACGGGTTTGAATGTCGGTCCAGACACCCTTAATTTTTTTTTCTCCCGTAGATTTCCAGAATCACGCCATGTGACTGCTGAGATGGTCCCTTGCAAAACAGGCCGTTGGTTGATTCGTTCCCTCGTTATCGACGAGAAGTAAAACTAAAAGTTTTTAACAAAAGGGCACGTTGTACGTCTAAATTACAGTGCAGTGAGTGTTTTTTTTTTTATGTTCTTGCATTCCACTGAAATATTTGCGTGCTTCAAATCACTAATAAACTTTTTTATCATTGGCGTATTGTGGGATAACTGAAAACGATACAGTTACTTCTGCGCGTTGCTCTTAACATTTGCCAACTTTTCAATTGGTACGCGTTTCTTTTAAAAAAAATTACAATAGATACGCGATTTTGTTTAAAGTATTATAAATGCAAAGTTGTGTTTTGACGCAGTACACGTCATGAAATTTGATACACTTACTGCATTGATATTAGGGATATGTTTTATAACCTCGACAATGTCACAGCTTCTTCTGTCATGACACGTGCGTGACAGTTTTTCTGGCAAACCAGGTGTTCAGTGCTGGGAGTGATAAATGTTCCACTGGCGAGCGTGGACGCTTTGCTTAGGCCACGCACTCAACACGTGCGCAATCTAATTACTCTTTTTAAATCAATTTACAAAAAAAAATTTATCACCATTCTAAATAAATTAACTATTACGTGAGCAGATGTATGTCTCATCCAGCTAGAGAAGATATTTTCATGTGTTGGCGCTCTGACAAAAATTTCATGTTTTGTTTGGTGGCCACATTAACTCGTGTCTTTTGTTCCGAACAGTTTAGAACAAGCCTGTTCAGTTAAATTTCGTGCTCCCATTTCTAACAATGATACGTAGGCAGGTAAAAGCCCACATGGGCCTGCACCAATGTTAATTGATACACACGTCGAAAGGCTACAAAAAACAGTTAGGTACCATGAGTATACACCAAGCAGGGTTTTTAAAATTTGGGCATTTAACTACGAACCAATTATACAGAATGTGACGTAACTTATGTTACAGACTGAAGAAGAAAGTTTTGCTACCTCGATCCGTAAATGAGGTAGACCCCAGGAGGCATGAGCGGAGATCCCGGGGGGTGGGGGGGGGCATAGGGGAACCCCCTTTCTAGAATCAGAAAGTTCCTCTCTGAAGGAGCACGCTTGCCAGAAGGAATGTTAGCATGAGGCGGAGTAGGCAACAGTGAGGGTGTGTTGGTGTGAGTACAGCACACTATCTGCGGCTCGGTGCAGGTGGGTTGGTGCGCGCCAGCTCGACTCCGGTCAGGTGCGTGACCCGCACCCCGCCTGCTCGGTGCCCGAATCAAACAAAGAAAAAATCGTTTCGCGTACACGTGATGACGATTACCGACGGAAATGTTACATCATCGAACAGAACACCTGAACACGTTTCATATTTAATGCAAGGCTGTGGTCTTACTTTTTAGATGCGATTTCTGTAGAAAATTTTTTTATATTTCAATTTAAAAAATTTTGGCTTCAAGGACTGTTTGTTGTTAGTGATTTAATGCGTGGGTGCGTAGCTTTGTGTGTGACACTGCGTCGCTCCGTTTGCCTACCTCCGAGGCACTCTCCTCATGTCAGCATCCCTTCTGGGGCCTCCCTGCTTCGCGGATCAAGGTAGGACCAAGAGAGAGAAAAAACATGAAAATCGACGTGCAGTTTCCCGCCTGGGGGAGCGTCTCCGTGGATGGAATGGGGCCGACACTCACAGGATCCGGCTGCCCCTGCCAGCCTGAAGAATGTACGAGGCGAGATGGGGCGTGGCGTGTAGCAGTGACGGAGTCAGTTGGTGCGGGAAAAGGGATTACCCCGAGAAAACCCATAGAGGAAAAATCCATAACTGACCCCCCCCCCCCCCCGCCTTGGTGAAAGGCGAGTGATCTTACCACTCAGCCACCGCGCCTCTAGGAAGGACCTAGTACCACGTATATTTCTTGCCCGCCTTGTAATAACGAATACCCTCCTAAGGTATGTAACGTAAGTTACTTTACCTCTGTATTTTCTATTTATGACAGGGACGAAGGATTAACGACATACTAAGGGAAACCATTGCGACTCAAGCTAGTTTTCAACAAATAAGTAAAAAGAAAACTTTCTAAATAATTCAACAAAAAAAATCGTTCGCAGATGTGCATGACATTAATTTGAAGACAGCGCAACGAACAGAATGCAAACTTGAGGAAATCAAGACATTGATAAAACGAGCAAATGGTTGCATGATCCAAACAGATTTCAATTTTGAAAATTAGCGATGCCACTTTAAAAATGTATGTTAACTTGCTTTAAAATGTTATGATGGAATAAGTAAAAAAAAAAAAATTCTAAATAACTGGAAATTTTAAAAAAATTAATATTAAAATTGAGTTAGTTTGGGCTTATATTATGTATTTTATTTCTTTCAGAAAGAGAGCCAGATTATAATTCATTTGAATAGAATGCAAATCTGCAGTAATTTTGATTATAGTTTTGATGTGCAATGTTTTTTACGTAATTCATGTCATTTCCCATTTCTACTCTATCTACTCGTATTTTTACTGTATCTTATGAATGTAAACTACTTTGATTTCACATTGTAAATTTGTAAATGTTTAACTTCTGATATATTAAATTATGTTAAAATGTTTTCAATGAGTTCATATTTTCTGACTACACCCTTAAGATACACGCAGAATGCCCTGACGTACAGAGTGGCTACATTTAAGGCTTCTTTTTGTTATTCATAGCAGCATTCACATTTTTGTAAAACTCGGTGTACTACAAAGTGACGACTAAGCTCTAGAAAAAGATGTTTGGTAGTGCAGTTGACATGATGGCATGTATTTAAAATAGTTTGTGAACTTTCTCTTCAATAACATTGTTGAACTCTCCCTGTTGTTTGCTAGTTCCGAACAACTTCTCTGAAAAAAAATCCTTTGTAAAAGGCAATAAATCATCAAACCGTAGCACAATATTTTAAAAGTACTTCTTTTTGTCATGTCTTAACATGAAGCTGCTTCAAAAACAACAACAAAAACATGACTATAACGCATGGGTGCCCTCTGAAGAATATTTAAGTAGATAAAAGCTAAAATTTATTTTAAAAAATTTATGTTTGCGTTAGCAAGAAGTGTAATACTTATGTTAGATAAAGCATATTACGAATAATCATATTGTAATTAATAATACCAAAAAATATATATGCAACTATTAATCAGAAAAAATTCATATTCTGCTACGAATGTATAACAACTGTGGTGTTGTTTGTTATGTTTTCACATTCTCATTGACTTGATTAAACAACGAAACCACGGGCGCGATTACAATGGACTTCAGTGCGGCTGGAGCAGGTTCTGGTGTCGAGTAGTTGGCAATCCTGGCTGCGGGGTGATTGGTCCGGGTTCCACCTCGCGCACGGGTGTTCCGAGAGTCGGCGAGCTTCGAAGCCTGCCAGCATGATGCCAGGATTGTGGAAAAATCCTCTCGTTACGTAAATGAAATAATACCGCCAGCAGTACTTAGTGCTGAAGTAAGCTAAGCTTCCAGGCAGACCTCTGCGCCGCGGGTTGAACTCGTGGTTATGTTGCTGGTTAGCTCGCGCAATAGGAGAAAATGTGCGTTGCTTTATGAATAAATAATCAGTGTACAGAAAACATTCAACACAATTTCTGCCAAAATTCTCATAATATTTTTTTTTTCAACAGAAACCAGTATAAACGACAGAGTGAAGTAAAAACTTGTAAAGGGGAAATCTAGGAACCTTAACACGCCACCTTGGTCTAAACAGTTTCTAAGGTCATTACAAATGTAGACATTCTCAGAAATTAATTCAGTGATAAACGTCGGTGCCATCACAAGGGTTAAATATTTGTAACATATGGTCACTAATAATTTCAAGATCCTCTCTAAATCAAATGCTTTGCTTTTTACGAAACCAAATGTGCCATATTGCCTGAAAACTGGTTCAAACTACGATGGTTTCCTTCTATCCCCTACCCCTCCTCTTTAAAGTAGTTCAATGGAAAACACTGAAACGTAAAGGAAGATGAAATATTATTTTTAAATAAATTTAAAATCTGCAAAAATTGTTTTCATCATTCAGTTTGCTGTGGTAATACTAACGAGGTGCTTCGCTCTCACCCAACCCACGCGAGGTCTTGAGAGGAGAGACTTCAGCTGTCAGGTTCCAGCCAAGCTCCTCGGAACAGCCCTGCTCGGGGTTCGAGCCAGAGGGGCTCCGTTCTGCGGGGACACCCTCCCCCCCTCCCCTCCCCAGGCACAGAACCATTACCAGACGGAACGATGTGAAGGAGAATATCTTCGTCAAGGAATTCATCACACATTCTCGACATGACGAAACTGTGCATTTATTCACGAACTGCTCCAATGGTGTAGCAAACGACAAATTTAATTAGGCTTGTTGATCAGTGAGGTTCACGTGGCAAAATACAAAAAAAAATCATATCAAAACAATATAAATGACATTTTTATCTTGCAGAATTTCAATCAGAAAGTCTTAGTATCATTTTCTTCTTCCTACAATTAGAAAAAAAAATTAAGTCAGAAACATAAATGTATATTTTACATTACACGGTTATGAGCATAGGCTCTAAATGCAGTTACCAATGAGAACCCTTTGAATCTTTGTTTATCACTGTTCATAAATCTTAAAGTTCGGACTCACGTGCCCAGTTGGTTGTTTTCTTTTCTTGTCGTTACTTTTATTTCAGAGATTTTTTTTGTAATGATAATATACAATAGCTCTCTTTCACTTGTTATTTGGTCACATGTTCCCTCACCATATATTAAACCAACGTTATTTTAGAGGCTTAAAAGTCCCCAAGCTGATTATAATTATTTAACACTGGCGTGACTTTAAATCACTATTAGATAATCTTTAGTAAACATCTGTAGGCAAAATTTGAGACGAAATAAAAAAATGCAAGTGAAATATAGTGATAACGCTAAGACAGGTTTAAAAAATGTAATAACTAGAAAATTATATACTAAGCATTTCGTATAAGACCAGGCCATAAACGTGAATTATGATTCTAACAAAGCTATAACATTAAAGTAACTACTCTGCAAAGACAAGAACATGGAGTTCAACGCATCATTTGAAGCACATGAAACAGGAAATAATACAAAATAACAAAGAAATTTATACAAGCCTTCATCACAGCAGTTCGAAGCAACGTATATTTACAGGTTGGCCAACAAGCAATCATCTTATCACGAGTGCCTTTGAACACAGGTGCTTTTGGTTCGTTGTTACCTCTTATTCATCTGCAGCAATGTGACAAGGACAAAGAAGTGGAAATACGTTTACTTTTATAAACTCACAAAGTAGTCTGTTTTGCATATATATATATATATAATACATTAAAGAAAATGTATTCAATGTTGATGGCGGATAGAGATAAACTTCATTTTTAATCTTAATATATTAACAAATTACTATTTTGGTCAACGTAGCTCTACTTATGACCAAAATCAGATACTTTCCCAACAAAATATAAACTTTAAAAAGATTTTATTTATAATTCAGTAATTAATTCATGTTATTTTTGTAATATTATGAAACTAAATATAATGATTATATTTCATACTATGGTATAACTAGCAGTGCGATAATGAAATAAATGCGTTCTCATGTTTTCAGTAAACTTGTACGTGGTAAGAAATATTATTATTATAATGAATGTAAAATAGAAATGCATAAGACAGTTTGTTTGTTAATATTTTAGATTTACGTCTCATCGACAGCGAAGCCATTAGGTATGGAGATATTGTATAAATGACAGGAAAATTTTAGAATACATTTTTATTGCCTGTTGTAAAGAACCATCCCAAAATTTTCCTGGAGTATTTTCGGGAAACTCTGTAAAACTGTAATCAGAATGAATGGACTGGAATTAAACCCCGGTTTCTCTTGAATGCGAGTCCAAAGTTTGTTCATGGTGGCACCTAGCTCAGTGAAACAAAGAAAATAACTGCTAGCAATATACTCATTGGATCTTAAAATAGCGAAACGTTATTTCCTACATGTAGTAAGAAAAATAATTTTTGATATAATTGGATTATATTACGATTTTATGTGATATACTTAATAAACCAAATATTAATTACTGAATTTAAATTTAAATCACGTAAAAATTAACTGAGATGGTAGAGATTCTAATTGAATAAAATTTAACGGAACAGCTGCAGGAAAATTCCCATTGAAACTTTATTGCATACATTTAACGAGAAAAAAAATCTAATTCACCGTTAGTGATATGTAAGTTGTGTGACTTTTCTAACGCAAAATTGTTACCGTTCAATGAAGTATGACGTACAGTCGGCAGTTGTTTCATTTGTTGTAATTTACTCATAAAGGGTTAAAAAAAAATTAGTTTTTAATCCTTCCAAACTCGTTAACGCTTGTGACATTTCACAGTGACGGACAATCCCGCGCTGTGTGACGCGGTTGCCTGCGTGCGCCTGCGGGCAGGCAACACGCGGCGCTCAGGCCTGAAGGCCCACCTGTAGCGCGGGAGACTATTCGTCGCGTAGCTTCAGCCGGCGCAGGCTGGCGAGAGACAAGTTCGCCGCCATGGAGGGAAATAAATCAGGGAGCGGAAGTGTGCAATCTCTGCCATGTTAATTATTCAAGTCAAAATGAGAATGATCCCCTACCATATTTTCCAATATGGGTAGCTAAACCTTTTTTTTTAGTGTATACGGCATTTGGTAGGAGTAATTTCGTGAATGAAACGGAAGTAGCATGGATCGGAAATGTGTTACCGTGTTGCTGCCATCTGCGACAGGTACCTTGAATCAAAGCCAAAGGGAAACTTTGTAGTTTTAACTGTTAAAATTCAATAATCAATAATTAGGACCAAAGCAGGATCACACGGAGAAAAAAAAAATAAAAAAATTGGCATGAATAATAAGAAGCACTTGGAGAAAACCAACAAATAATTGACAGGAATAATCAGTAGCACACGGAGAAAACCAAATTACGTTTTGCTAAATCAAAATCAGTAAATCAAAAAAATTATATTTTTTAAAACCTTTGTTGTTAAGAGCTTGAATTTAGGTAATTTGACTAGTCAGACGTGAATACTTTTAACTTCATATGTATTGGAAATTATTTTTCTACATGAGGCAAGTATCGTATGGTCCTTACCACATGAGTGACTGGAACATGGTGTGTCCAGCTCTGTCCAGCTGTTTCATGTAATATTGATGTATTTTAGTTATTGAATTTTTAATATATAATTAATCGAATAAAATAAGAAATAACTCTGTACTGCCTGGTATCTATCCGGTACAGGATTCGATCAGTAAACTAATTACTGGTTATTTTGATGAATTTTGGAATTTTCCCGAATTTCTAGTTAAAAAATTACAGATTTCCATGATGGTGGCCAAGACAGCCAACAAGATGGCGAATGCCTAGAAAATATAATTTAATTACTGCACTCTAGTGGGAAAAAATTAAACTAATGTGGCGACAGTGCCTTGTAGCAGATTGCGGCCTCCAGCAGATGAAAAAAAGATGGCCGCCATTACTTCATACTGTCCGACGTAATATCTACCTTGGAATTAGTGGTGGAAGGTCAATCTGCTGGTGGCTTCCGTGGAGGAAGGATCCGTCACCATTTTTAATCGAATAATTTCGTCGGGTTCGAACCCAGTAGTTTTTAAAAATTTTACTATAAAAATTTAACTAATTTTTTTTTAATTTTAAATTTTTTCCCGATTTTATTGCTTAAAAACTACGGATATTCAATACAGCGGACAAATTTGGAAATGGAGGACTTATTTTTATTAAAATTGTATTATTTTAATTTTTTATCAATTTTAATATTCCTTCCATTAAATTCGGATAATAAAAACGGATTTTCAAGACAGCGGACGTAACGATATGTGCAACGATGGCGGTTGAAGTCAAGGTCCAAGTCAAAGCTCCCCACCAGAGGTGCTTGGAACCTGTAAATGTGGAATTTAATCCTCATTGAGGTCATTTAAAGCCTCTGGAATTTTTGAGGAATAAAACGGAAAATTTTTCCCTTAAAACGGGAATATTTTTTTTAAAATGTGGATTTTTTTTTTTTTTTTTTTTAGATTTCTTGGCGAAATTCTTTCTTATAAAGTGGACATTTTGGCGAAATTTGGAGATTTTGGCAACTTTTGAGTAATATTTTGAACTTTTTGTTTTGCAAATTTTGAAGGTCAAGGTCAAGGCTCAAGTTCAAGGTGATCCAACGTGGCTTCCATGATGTCACAATACAAAATGGCGGACAGCGGCACCAAGCACCACAACCAGGAACCAGTCCCCGGAGCCCCTTTTATATACTTACTACTTTACGAAATTTTTAATTTTTATCCTTCTATTAATGCCACGATTTATCGTATTTCTATTGTTAGCAATTTTATAACACCAATCAGAAGGTAATTATTGAAAAAAAAAATACTTAGTTTAGTCATCAAAACCATCATTGAAATTGGTTGGCTTAAAAACCTTGTTTTAAAGAGTAATTTTTGGAATTTTTAAGGCTTTTACTCATGGCTCTATTTCCTCGGTAAGGCCCCTCACCAAAATATAAGGGCCGCGCCAAGTCATTTCAGAGAATCACTGCGAGCTTAACTAATACACTAACCAGGTGCAATGATAATTTACGAAATATATACTATCTAGTCAGGAAGATAAATCTTAACCACTTGATATGTAGATAAGCTCTGGGGTGTCCCCCCACAACCAGTTTCAAGAGACGGACAGATATCCATTCCATTAATACCTGCGTATACGTCAAAGGTCAAAGTGTGAGGCTCTTTATTACCACGTATTTATTAACTCTCTTTCGTGCCTGACTGTTTGTCTGTTCGGTACAAATTTTGCAATCGATTTTAAACTCATTTCCCGATGAGATGGATACTCAAAACTTTAAACATAGCTCAGAACTGGATGACAATGCACACACAAGTTTAAAAGGCAGAAAATAATTATTTAAATAAAAAAATTATATACAATGTTTATATAACTGACTAAAAAGAAAAATATAATTTATCCTAGTCCCACACAGATTTATTACCCCATACAGACTGTCCTGAAAATTTGTGATTGTGAATTTTTAATACTTATGATGATACTTGTAAGGTTTAAAACGAAAAACGTGAGGCGCATGCAATAGATAACAACAGTAAGGAGTGTAGGGTGTAGCAATCGTTTGAGAAACCACGCACAACAGTTCATATCATTTGCAGTGCAATAACAAATTTTGTGACTTAGGTGAACTATTGCATGGGCCTAATTTTTTTTTTGGAAAGATTTGGTATATTTATTGTACAGATAATTGTTAACAACCTGTTTAGCTGATGCCAAAACTTATACTCGTCTGAGCGGAACTAGTTCAGTCACGATCTTAGTCGGGTGTGTAATCAGTCGCTAACTACTCGCTCCCCCCCCCCTCTACCACTGACCAACGTAACCAAATCAATTCACGATATAAAAAAGGGGCCTTGATAAGCAGCAATATATAATAAACGTGTACCGCGTGCCTGCAATTAGATAGCCGCGTACCCGTGCTTGGCAATGGATAACTCGGAAACAACGTCCAAGCAGCTTTTAGGTAAGAACACAACTCATGGTTACGTTAGAAGTGAAACTTCACGGTCTGCTTTTAGTTCTACTAAGGTTAATTCTACTACAGGTTGGGAAGATCAATGTTATAAGTTTGGCACACTATTTGGTTTCTCCGCCAGGTAGCAGTAGTGTTCCATGAGGGGGTCATTTTCATCTGTTTCAATGCATTTAAATGGGCCGTTTGCATTTTTCAAAGTGAAATAACAATATGTGTAAAACTTCTCAGTTCGTTTTGAATTTAAAATTAGGATAGCTTAACTTTCATCTTTAAGTAGTTTTTAATTTAGTTTTTCAATATGCCTAAGTGTTGTTTTGTGCCCGGTTGCAAAACTGGATGTAGTAGAGAAAGTACGACGCAAGCATTAACGTATTTAAGGCTCCTGCAGACGAAAAAAAAAGAGAATTATGGAACAGAAGGATCCCAAGGAGTGATAGAGATTTGAGGAAAACTGATAATGTATGTGAAATAAATTTCGAGGTTCGTGAAAATAAATTGTTTATCCTAACCAATTCCATCCCGACTTCCAGCTTGATAGTCACGTTAGGCTCTGTAGTAGGATGAGTTCGTTTGTATCAAACCAGATATAAAAATGGTATTACAACATGCATTATGATCTTTTTGTTTATGTTAAGGTTCGTGTTCGCTTCTGTATAATTAAAAAAAAACTTCAGGTTACATCTTATGTATGCCAATAACCCCAAAATTTAAAAAAAAAAAATTGGCATTCATATTTTCAGTACGTTTTGGGCTGTTGATAATTGTAATAGGTACTTTAAATATAAAATTTGCTCTTGGAAAATTTAAATAAAATTATTTATATTTTATCGAAAATCATTTAAGTAGTGTAATTTTTTCAAATAGCCTTTTAGTTTGCCATAATACTACTTACCACTAAGTAATATTTCTTTTGTTGCAATTTTCATTCAGGTTATCATTTTGCTCAAGGATTCCAATCTGTTGACTATATTTAACACATTTTTTTTAGATAACCAATTAAATCAAAATATTCTAATTGAAAAAGTTTTCACCAGAACTACATGTGTGTTAATTTAAATTTAAATGCAATTGCGCTTACTAGAGAAAGTTAACAGCACTTTGAAACTTTGTTGGCATTAATAACAATTCAATCTAAATTGTTGCTCAATCTTCCAGTAGACACAACACAGAGAACACACACTGTGCATTAAGGAACATAAAAAAACACATTGTGGAAGCCAGATGTCCTAAGATGATATATTTATAGACCTGTACAATTTCCTTTCACAACTAGGAAAATCTAAACGCACGTGACTTAGTACACAAGATCCTCAGTTTAATATAAAGTAGGAAAAATATATTTAACGAGTTAGGTTATATAAAGGGTAGAGGGGCTGGGGAAATCCGGGAGATAGGCTGTCCCGAGGGGTGTACAGAGGGAGGAGGGATCACCAGTGCAAGATCCAGAGGGAGTGGAGACGAACTGAACCAGGAAAGCAGGTGTTTCTGGTGAGGACAGGGCGAGAGTGGAATGGGCTTGAGGGAAGGGTACTGAATGGGAGAGGAGGGACGGACTTCAGAAATTGGTAGAGCTAGAGGGGAGCTCCTTGCCAACGGGTGAAAGCCCAACCACAAGTGTATAAAGATAATAATTTACTTTCCAACTGCCCTGAGTTCGCTCCAACCAACTGAAAAATATATCAATGCGTGCTGTAGGTACATTATTTAATATTTAAATTCATTTGAAGTCAATGACTATTTGAAGCTCATTCAAAATCCCTTTATTACCTTAATTGCATTTTGATTTTAAATATTATATTGGTTTAAATAAATTCATGCAAAAAATATTGATGAACAAAAAGCACAATTGATTTTAAAAAAAACATATGTGTGTGTGTGTGAATGAATGAAGTGATTTAAGTGTTCCAAACTTACAATACAAAATGAGATAACTATTTAATTCTTGTTAGGGTTGACTGTAATGTTACTCAACATTTTTATTTTTATACTTATATTTGAATACAACAAATGAGGGCTTATTATTGTGGATTGGGTTGAAAATGAGAAAATCCATTAACAACCACTTAGCTCGAACAATAATGTGCTCAAATTCAACTATGCACAGTTTTTAAAGAGCACAAATTGTTACAGGACATGAAGTGGCATGTGGCATACATGTTGAACACAGCTGTTATTACAGCGGTAATCTGTCAAGTAATTAGCAACTATGTATACACATTTCAGGAACAAATGATATTAAGAAATTATGTTCACGAAGTTCAAGGTGAAACCATCAAGATACCAAGAGGTAAAGTAACTTTAACAAAATCTGCAGTGCCAACTATTTATCCAAACTTTCCTTCATACTTGACACAGCGCAAGCCATACAGAAGAAAACTAGAGATGAGTGTAAGTTCATTTTTGAATCAAATACAATACTTGCTGCAGTTACGACCATTTAAATTTAAAATTTCAAAGTAACCAAAATCGCACTTAAAACAATTTACAGTTGCTGATGGCATTTTTACTTTTAATGAAAAATTTTTACCATACAGTAGTAAAGTGGTTTGTAAGATAATTACTTGATTTTATTCTACAGCATAGCATAGCTGTGAATTTTGTGTGTGCATTATGATAGTTTTTTTGCATTAAGTCCTACAAAATATTTTTTTTTCTTCATGGCAGGGGAAATTAACTTGCCTTTTTTTTTATCCGCAATTTTTTGGCTCTTCAGGAACATTGGATCTGCTGTAAAACAATTATGGCAGAAAAGTGCTCTATTTGCAGGGCAGGCATCACATGATATTTTATTTCATATCTTTTAAGTAAAACATAAAATTGAAAGAAATACATTTAAGTTTTATTATTAAAGGTATAGAATTGAGAATCGTAACATGAAATTCAGTTAATCTATGTTCACTTAAAGACTTGACTATAATTGTCTGTTTAAAATTACCTTATTGCAGTATAATTTGCAATGTTTATTAAAACTTGGGCACCAGCACAATTCAGAAGAAAAAAATTAAAAAAAAAAAAAGATGAAATATAACACATTACAGATGAAATTCTTTTAAATATTTTGAATGTATTACAATAGGAATAATAATTTTCAAAGTATTTGCTTTTCAATAAAACAAAACCTATGTGAGTTAATTTAATCACTGTTAAGTAAAGCTTTAAGGGAATTTTAATTTCAATCTGAAAAATTCATTTACACTGGGCTTAGAAAATCCTATTTTATCACACAATGGTTTACAAAGAATGGCCCCAAATTAAACATATAAACATGTACAGCCAAATAATTTCCAGAAAATAAGTGTTACTCTCATGTAGCAGGTAACTACAAATTGCTGTACAAATTATGTAATTTCCATAATGCAGTTATTCATAATAAAAGTTACACACATCAAAATTTAAGCGATAATGGTACTTGTCATTGTTTTCTTTACCGAATAACTACCAGTGGCACTAATGAATTTATGAACACAATTTTCTTTTGCTTCCAAGAGCATTTTTGGGAATGATATGGGAAATATGGACTCTGCCAATTTATTCACATCCTGTGCACACAGCACATAAAAATTATTTTGTAAATTAAATATATATACTTGTTTTATTAAATAAGTACACAAAAATAATTTTATAGACAGTTTATTTTTTACCATTAATTATTTATATTTGTAACATGGGGAGACAACAAAAGTTTTACTTAATTATTTTGATACTACTACAAATTAAAATTCAACTTACTAGGCTACACCAGACGTTAAATTATTAAGTTATTTGTATTGGGCATATGCATTAACTGAAATAATCCAATAATCACTGATGAAAACATTATATTTAAGAACTAAAAAAATTAATAAATTGTATGTCACCAGTATAGTTTTATATTTAACATTTTTTTATACAAACAACCTAGCTTAATAATTTAATTTACTTATCACACAAACACAATACATTGAGGGTAATTACATGATTAAAACTGGTTAGAAACTTACATGAAACTCACCTTAAAAAAAAATAATTTCTTATTGCTGTAAAAATTATAATGAAATTTTCATGCTTGTAGCTTTTCACAATGGAAACAGCTGCAGCTTTGAAGTTTTACAGTAACAAGCCTGGTATAGAAAATATTTCTGGCACCGTAAATTACATAGAAAAAGTTGCACAAGTTTATTCCATACTAGACAACAACAAACCATGGAAAGGCCTGACTGTTGGATCAGATGATGAAAAGGTAAAACTCTAAATTTTGAAATATTTCAATATTATGTCTGTACATAACAAATAGGCTACTCAGAATTATTTGTTTAGTTAATTTTTATAATAACTGATATAAAAACAATACAGTAATAATTTAACATTAAAAGAAATATTTGCATCTATTCATAATCTGCACTTAACAATAAAGATTTTCCTGTATTGGAACATGAAAAATACTTAATGATCATTTCTTATGTAGACATTTCTTGGTTTCTTGGAGTATATTGACACATGGGAATTATCCACCAAATATCAGCCAGAATTGTTTCTTTCACCATCAACAGCCTGTGGAATAAGAGTAATGATAACATCAATCATTGAGTTGTCACATACACTTAATTCTATTGGCTTTCGTTACCTTCTCACATCAAAGGTCAACCAAAACATATTGGAGGTATGTATTATTTAAAAAAAAACATTCATTGCTGATTTTTTAAAGCAAATAATAGCTAATTAACTAATCCTTATGTGATGTCTATAGGAAAAGTTCAATATTGCAATTGGAATTTAATTTTTTTGCCTTATAAAATTTAAAATAACTATATTTGAGACCTCAGAAAAAAATGTTATGAAATGCAGGAAAGTAATCAGTGTTGAAAATGAAAAATAGGGACAAATTTATGGACATATCAATTGTAGCATTCCCTGCCTCTGAGCACCTGGCGACGACAGAGAGGGCAGGAGCAAGAGACACTACATGCCAAGGGACAAATTAATTCTAGTGCAGGCTTAGTAATACAAATACACATATTATTTCACTGATTTTTCCAGCACAATTTGATATATTTAAAAACAATCAGCTAGTAATTTTAAAACGTGATAGTTACAATTGCTTATATTACTTCTCTAAAACATATGTTTTGACTTCAGTGAAATTCCATTGAAACATAAAAAATACAGCTTTGGTACTTCATTATAAAAGTTCACAATTTTAAAACATATTACATGGATATAGAATATATGTTTTAATTAAGTGTGGTACTTTGCAATGAGATTTCAATTTAATAAACAAATAATTAAATTGAGGCCATCACTTACAGCATAATAAATAAGTAAATTAAATATAAAAAATCCAACTTAAAACCTTTACACATATCTACATGGTGTATTCTCCACTCTTATGAAGGCAACCATGTGGTTGAAAATTTGAATTATTTTGTTTGTCCCGTTTCCATTTTAATAACTAATAGTTCTGCAACATACACATAAAACTAACCTAACCAATCATTCACTCCATTTCACAGTAATTTTAATGTAGCTAACCTAACGTTTCTACATGTTAAAACAGTATACTACAATAACATAATTTTTAAAAAATATGTCAAGAATTTTGATACTGTGAAAATGGTTGGTTAGGTTATATTTAGTAAGCTGCGTTTAAAATACTTAAATAGTGGGTGTGGACAGTTGGTTAGGTTAGTTACATTACAACGATTGAGATATTAAAATAGTCAGTTGAGTTAGGCTAACTACAAAAAAAAATAGTAAAATCGTTTAGTTAAGAACCGCCCCTTTAAACTACACATCCAATGGCATTGATCTAATTATTTAATTTTTGCTTCACATAGTGCTTGAAGATTAAGCACAAAAGGAACAACCATTTACCTACCACATTTTATCCCTATTTCAAATTACTAAACAAGCACAAATGCTGCAAGTAGATGGGTGCACCATACAAGCTCACTACACTCATAGTTTTGAAAACCAAATTTCACAGTGAAGCGATGAAAAGTTGAAAAAACAATTATTTTTCTCTTAAATATCTTAGTAAATCACCAATGTTTTGTGTCCGTAAATTTTAAATTCGGACTTGCTGTAACTGATAATGGAATATGGTATGTAAATTGTATTAGTGGCATGAATAAAATTTACGTTAAGCTTGGAAAGACTGTCGCATATCCCGAGAAATCAGTCGAATAATAACCAAGCGAAAGGTTGTTTATGTTATGCTTGCTATATTAACAAGTAAATCTGTAATTGAAGTACAAAGCTTACCTGCAGGTAAAGTGAAGTAAGGTAAAGTGAGGTCATGACCTCAACTTCACTTTAGTTATTATTCGCCTAATTTCCATTAATCCGAGAATCAACAACATTCACAAACTAAATAGTATAGTTACTGTGATATCAAACCGATAAAAACAAACAAGCACATCTTTTTTCATCCAGACATAACTTACCTCAAATATTTGCTTACCTTCATATGCAGATTGCTCGCGGCGAAACATAAACGCAGTATAGCTTTTATTTACGTGCCCAAAAGGCACAAAGTTGTGAAATTTACACGTTCTTAACGGAAGACTTGTTCAATATAATTCTTGCAAACAAAAAGCACATAACTAAATACCATACCGACTATTTTATTTTACTTCAATGCGGTTTTCTCACGTTCACCCTCAATGGCAGTGTGTAAAGTGTTACCCTTTCGCTACGCCAGCGCACCTAGCGGCAGAATTTTTCCCTGTGCCAAACTCGCCCATAAGAAAACCCGTTTTCTTCCTAACCTGTAGTAGAATTAACCTTAGTTCTACATTAATTCACTAATTGTACTGCAGGCAGCGCTGCTGCCATCTGTGTTTTCGGCAAGTAACTTGATAGCTAAAATACGAGGGGCCTTAGTGTTAAAGCAAGTCAAGCAAAACTATACAGATTATGTGCAAGTTTTATGTTATAATTTTTTTTATAAACCTGAAAATTCAGTTTCTTGTAGTGTTGAAGAGTCTTCGAATTATAATGAGTGTAATTGGCAATAATTGACGTATCCGCAGCCACAAGGCCTCGCTACGCTCAACTGCCCCGTGTAGCCAGAGAAGTGCAAGTGGATAAAACATGGTGTCAGATAGCAATTAGGTTACTTCACTCTCTTCCTGATCGTTACCTTTTCCGTAGGGATGGTGTCACACTATGAGTTGCTTCCGCTGCGGTTTTTTTCCCTGAAGATTCTTACCACCGCTTTTCTTGGAGTGCACAATGCATGTATCTCAAAAATGAGATACGTAAAGATCTAACATTTAAACAATTGATCTAGAAGAAATAACAGAGTAGAAACTGGTAACAGGCACTAGACTAACAGTAATTTGACTGAAATTTCGGAAAAATGACTTTCGGTCCAATGCCTTTCGGTTTAGTAACTTTCAATCTAGTGCATTTCGGTTTAGTGTCTTTCGATCTAGTGCCTTTCGGTTTAGTACCTCTCTCTCTCGCACACACACCAACACACGCACGTACAGCGTTACAGAGTCAGTCAGTGAGTTAGTGATTAGCGCAATTATATTGTATAATGAAGATTACATATAATATTTATATGTATATATACATTCACCTCAATAACCTCGCATTCCCACTACTCTAGAGGACACGTGATTCATGGTCACTCGGTCCGACCTGTCAGCTCAGTGGCAGGGCTTCTGGCGGGAGGGACAGAGGGTCAGTCCACAACCCGGTGTTGTGTTGTCCTTCACCTCCTCACTGCAGACATACTGCAGAACCACCCCGCCGTGATAGTCGCAGGGCACCGCGGCGTCACCTGAGGTCACAAATGCCAACTAATCGTTGTCACCATCATGGCTACTCGTCGTTTTGTTTCGACAGCTCCTGAAATTTTTGCTTTTTATGTCGAAAACTTCCGTTCTTGATTAATGGAATAAATACGGGACGAACGATTCATTTTCATTTTAAAATTCTTAAAAGAAACTTATTTTAGTTTTTACAGTCGCAAGGTGTCGTACGTTTGTCTCAAATACAGATGGCAGCATGGTATGACTATATCCGTTACATAACTCTAATGCCTGTCCTCATGCGATGAGACATTTCGTCGCCGGCGCTTGTCACACATCGCGACTCATGTTGTGGAACTCACCGAACGAATCGATTTATCTGTCCTAATTTCAAGAAGTTGCTACAAGAAAATAAATTCATCTACGGCTAAAAAAAAAATTGTTTAATAGTTTGACGTAATGCGATAAATTCCCTGCATTGCAACATCTTATCCACATTGCGCCATCGAGTTGGCGCTTCATAAAAACAATTGGGTTTTGCTTTCCAAGGTCCCATGTTATCCTCTTTCTCTTATCTTCAAGTACATGACTGGGTAAAAAACAGAAAGTCCGTCCTGTCCTTGTGGATTGACGTCTTGCTTGCACCAGTGCGCGGCGCGTCAGTTGACGTCAGTGCGTTAGTGCCAACTTGAAGTCTTTCGTGTTATCAGTCGCGACAGATTCCTTTTGTGCTGAATATTAACACACCCATCCATTATTTTTTTTAATGTAGATTTATCCTGGGTTTGTAAACAACGCAAGTAAAGCAACGACGCAACAGCGAAACAGGCAACCAACGCAAGAAAGTAACGGTCGATTATAAAGCACGCAATACGCAAGGCGTCACCAACCCTATAACTTAAAGTTGTAAAACAATAGAAAAAATTTCTACCCTGGGATTTTTTTATAATTCATATTTATCATGAAAACCAAACACATTTCAAATATCTTGATTTAAAAGCGTTGTTTTCTTTCATTGTATAAATGTTTAACAAGTGTAAATATCATGTGTATGATAAAAAAAGCCTTCTATACAAAAAAACATCTGCATCTCTAAAGGTTTTCGGACCAATTTCTTCAAATATGGCCGTTGAAAACGCATTGACAAAACGCAAGAAAGCTGGACCTGCGATTTGTTATTGCGCCATGCGTAGTTTATAAACCGGTACTCTAAAATGTGGTTGCTGAACAGTTTGCATCTTGCGTTCTTGCGTTCTTGCTTAGGTTATAAACCCGGCCTCAATGTTATAATTAAATATTCTTGTGCCATCAACTTGACGTGTTAGACTGGGCGTGTGTGCATGGCCACTGAATAGACGTGCCTAGCCACCGACTGGGCTTAAATTGCCACCGACTTGAGGCGTCAGCCTAACCAACCGAATGGACGTGCGTGTCTGACCAACCAATCTGACGTTCCTAGACAACCAGGTTGACGTGACTACACACCTACCGGACATGCGTTCCTGACTACTGAAATGACGTGTCTGGCCACCGACTCGGCGTACCTTGCCACCAACTGGACGTGATAGACTTTCCAACCGACTGATCGTGTGTGTCTGACCAACCGACTGACGTGCATGGTTACCGACTAGACGTAGCTGGTTATTCTACTTAAATGTGGAAATGCGCTGAAAACACATGTCAAGGCATGAAAAGGACTCGTTTCGTCTAAGAAGACTGTAGACATCGAGAAACGTTAGTACTTTGTTTGTTTTGTTTGTTTTTTTGTACTTTTAGAACTTCTGTAATAAATGGTTTATTTGTAATTTTGCTGTTTTTTCTCGAACCTGGTATTTTTCGGTAACTTTAATTAAATTTTCTTTTATTGCATCAAGCTAGGATCAAACTTAGGGTAAGAAATCAATCGAATAAATCATTATTTTAACAAGTTAATTTTTAATAATTTTTTGGAATTTTTCCAGAATTTCTAGCTTAATAATTAGAGAATTTCAAAATGGCACCCAAATGAAAAGATGGTGGACGCCACAGTCATAAATTATTTCTGCACTCTAGTGGTCAAGATTTAAAATAATATGTCAGTAGCGCACTCTAGTAAACGAAAGAATTATGTCGGATCCAAGATGGCGGTCTCCAGCAGGTGAAAACAAGATGGCTGTCATGACGTCACACTGACTGACATAATATCTGCGTTGGCAATAGTGGCTGGAGGTCAGTCTGCCAGTGGCTTGTGTGGAGGAAGGATCAATCGTCATTTTTAATCGATCGCCCTCGCCGGAATCGAACCGAGGTGCAATGATTTTTATTAAAACTTAATCAAATGAATTTTTTATTAATTTTAAAAATTTTCCAATTAATATCTAATAATAATTGCGAATTTTCAAGATGGTGGCCGTAACGAAAATTGCAACGTTAATAGACTCCAAGATGGCGGCCTTAACGAAAAGTGCAACGATGACGTCATACACATCCAAGATAGCGGGTGCGACGAAAAGTGCAACGTTTGTAGAACCCAAGATGGCGATCGTACCAAAAGTGCAATTGTGACATCTTAATTCAAGATGGTGGGAATTTTTATCAAAATTTTATTAATTAATTTTTTTAATGAATTTAATGAGTTTTTTTTATTTTTTAGCATAAAAATTACGGATTTCCAAGATGTTGGGCATAGCGAAAAGCGCAAAGTTTCTAGAATCCAAAATGGCGGGTAAGACTATGCAATTTCTTATTAAAATTTTATTTAAATTGTAATTATTTTTTTATATATAATACATGTTTACTCTCGCCGGGATTCGAACCGATGACTGGGATGGATTATGTACCTAAACATTTGAAGTAAGCAATTTTTTTGGAATTTTTTTGACAAAAATTTAAGACATGACCTCTTCGGCTTAGGGCGGCTAGACGACGCGACGGTAATTTAAGCCGCTATGGGGAATTTGTGTTCTTTCAAAGGCAAAGGGTTTTTTAGGCAATCCGAAATCCGAATTTTTTGAATTTTTGAGGGGAAAATGGGAAATTTTCCCTTAAAACGGAAATTTTCCCTCGAAATATGGAAATTTATAGGATTTTTGAGTCTTTTTGAGGATTTTTGAGGTATTTAAAGCAAAAATGGCCACCGTGACGTCACAATCCAAGACGGCGGACAGTGTGTCAGCCTCCACGGTCTTACTCCAAGGCTCGGGCCAGCCAACATATACCTACTATTTATGTGTGTGAAATGGTAGCCATTAGATACGAAAATAAGAATTTTTCACGAAGATAATTTATAATTTTATATTAATAATTGCATTAACTAATTTTACTTTAATTGTACTCCATATACATAATGGTACAAATAATGAAAATTATTTAATTTTTTTTATATTGTAGGATCCTTTTTACAGTATAATGATTGTTAACAATTTGTTTTAAGACGGTGATCATAATAAAAATAACAGTTTACAAGAAGCGAAAAAAAAAATCGTTATTGTGGAGAGTTATGGATTTTTTCGGGTTAAATGTGAATTGCAATTTTTTTTTACATTTTCGGAATATGAAGAACAAAGTAAAAAGTCACGGTCAATGAAAATTTCAGGTATCAACCGTCCAGTTCATTGTAGTAATGGTAATATTATTTAAATAAGAGAGCGTGAGAAACTCGCTGGCCTTCTGACCGATGACCAATCTACGTCCACTGCACGTTTATTTTTTCAAAGGTTGTATTCTAAAACATACATTCCGTCTCTGGGGTTAGGGGTTGCTAGCTTACGACACGTCATTCACGTAAACTTCGGATCGGGATACTTCTACCTTTGATGACACGACTTGAACAGTAAAAACTGCCGCTGGATGTTGTTCCGAACTTGGGAGTGGGTTGTTGCGTATGGCCTATGAAAAGTTAAGAGCGTTAGTGCCCCTTCCGATTCACGGCTCGGTTGATGAGTCCCAGGGCGAAAGCTGGTAGAAACATCAAAGAAATAAAATCTCTACTTAATTTGTTTTCAGTCCCTATATTTACAACATGGACATAAAAGCAGCGTAAATGTGTTTGTAGCCTCTGCAGGAATGATTAGATTCGTCAGAATGAATGGCTCCCTCTTCTTTTTCTGTCACATCTGCTTTTTCCTCCGACCTCAATGCTCTTTCTCTTTCATTCTCTTCTTCACCCTCTCTATTTTTCTCTCTCTCCCAAACACACTTCTTCATTTCGGTTGACAAATTTTATTGGGTGATCTCTGTAGCTCGTATAACGAACGAATAACTGACCCTCAGATCTCAGGAAAAACCTCTTCTGTGGTGATAAAATGTTGTTGCTGGCCCTTGAGACAATAGTTATTGATTTAGAAAATATAGCTGAAGATTTTATTTTCGGAAATAAGAAAACATTTTTGCTGAAAAGTAATTAAAATCACTTAAGAAAAACCTCTATAATAACCAAATATTAGAACGAAAAGATATTAAAATTTCTTAGCTAATTTTAACTTATTAAAAAATTATATTATACAGTAGTAAAATAAAATTTTTGGAGTATATTTCTATCTAAGATTTTTTATTATATAGGTTGTTCCGAATTTATTTGAATAAATTAACAGCCCATAAATTTTTATATATTTGTTAATTTTTTTGGTTTCAAGCACTTACTTTATTAAAAACGGTTGTAATTTTTTAACTATACACTGTACTGAATATTTGTGCACACTTAGGTATCCATAATGTAAATTTCTAGCCGATAAAACAAATCCCATCGAATTATATCAAGTCATTCAGATTCTGTTGTATTTTTTACATTCTCGTCATTCATGCACGATGCAACATTTTCAATCCTCTTAGACGGCATCTTCGCTTTGGCATAGATGATACTTTTATAAACTTCGAGCACACCAACACGAAATTATAAGCTTAGGTCTTTGTTTCTAAACCAAGTGTTCCCGTTAAATATTTGCTTTATATGCCTTTAGATTTTAAAAAATTATATTAAATGTATTTTGATGTTAATAAAGGTTGTCAGTAAATATGAATGCTGTAGTACTGCAAATATTTTCTTTACGTGTCTATTAAATGTATAGCATTATCGCACACCTTTCATAAACAGATTGCGTATGTTTAGTAAGGGTATGTTAAAAATATTAACCAAAAAAAGTGAGCGGGTCTTTTACTACTCGTTAGTGATCTTTAACATCTAACTCCGCTAAAGAGCTGATTCATGTGTTCTCATAGACTTGGACACGAAATTCTTTAAAATAATTCCGAGCACGATAACTATATGCAAATTGTGTGTTCATCTACATTTGTGGAAGCGAACCACACGTAGTTTCTCACTAACAGCTAGAATGCGTTGCCGGAGCAGATACGACTACTTTTGAATCATTAGATTTGCAGAGCGAAAGGTTAAACTGTAAAATTAAAAAAGTGATCCGATAAAAGCGAAAAAGACTTGAACAAATAGTAAACCCCGGCTTTGGACCTGATTTTCGCAAGGAATTTTACTAAAATACTGTCCATTTTGTTCATATTCACTAAACAGTTCATACTTACCATAAAGTTTCCCTCAGTCTTTGTGATATTTCGTCCGCGCATGCAGTACAGATGGCAACACTTTATTTACACATTTCCGTTTCATGCCACTTACGTTCCATTCGAGAAATTACACCTAAAAAATGCCTTCTACTGAGATTGAAGATGTTTCACATTAAAAACGTATTTGCATCACAATTTAAATCACACTTCTTGGTTAACTCCACTGCTACTTCTTGCCTCGATTCTGGACGGCTCGAAAAAAAAAACCAGCCCTCAAGGAGGCAACCACTTTGATTATACAGGATTTAACGTCGCACGGTTATGCGCAAAGGATTACAGAACGGCACCTCTGAAAGTATAGTGGTCTCCGAACCACTAGGCCACCGACTCAGAGCTAATGAATCGAACCCACGGCCCTTAACGCATGCACGCGACGCGCTAGCGATCACTATACCTATACGAAAGTATCCGCCAATAACCGACTGAGACCCAAGATCACTATTGAAAATTATTGTGATTCTCTGGAGGTGCTACCATTAACTGCTATTTTTTTTTCGTGTGAACTAACTGTAATATTTATTGCGTATCATCAAAAACACGATGACGAAAGTATAATAAATTAAAAGCTTTCAGCGATTGATTACATGCTGCGGCAACAATGCTCACGAATTTTATTGTTACTGTCACTTGTCATGTAATGAGTGATTAACTTGTGACGGAAACATCTTCGTTCGCAGCTACTTACAAAGTAGTTTCGTGAGCGAGCTTAATAGCCCACCAACTAACTGTTCTTGCGAAGAAAAACGTTCAAGAGCCAGGTACCCCACTTCAAATAAACGTTGCCTGCTCTCTTAGTTAAAGCTGTGCCATTGTAATTTAGGCGCTGTTCAAACACGGACCTCGTAAATCATGCAAGTGAAGGTGTAAAGCTCAAGGCTGGGATATGCCCCTGAAGACTAAAGTGAACAAAAGAACGTTCCGCCAGAACACTGCAAGTGCACCATGGAGGCACACTACCACGTGCATCACAGCGACACAGAGGACGAGGAAGAGACCAAACGAGGCAAGCTTGTGTACCGACTAAGTGGAAACACACTTATGCCATGTGATTGCCAGACTGTATTTGATGCGCTTGTGTGTTTGTGTGTAAAGGTTTAGCATACAACAATATTGTTTTTTTCCAGTTTATCATCAACACTTTTTATAAACAATACAAGCTAAAAATTAAATAATTTTAGTTTGAAGTTTTAACTAAGCACATCATCCTGTTTTCTTATTTACTGTCATGGCTGAACATATTTCATTTTCGAATGTTTTTTACTAACATTCCCAATTATCATGTCACTTATACATTTGAATTGTTTGTGGGTCATGATTCGTCCACAGTTACTGGTGTTTCCGAGTAATATTTCGACGTTTACAAATTTCTCCCACTTGGCGACCAACCACAAAACAATCAAAATTGTTATGATCTTAAGAATAATGAATACGTCAATTTATTTTGTGAGCTGTTTCATATAATCATTCAAACAGTAACTTAACCGAAAACGACCAAGAAAAAGACCATAAGCGTTTAAGAAAATTGCTTTGAACAGCAAAAATTCAATTATTGCGACATTCGCTTTTTTTCTGATTTAATTTCGGCAAATCTGTGAGAGAGAACAACTGAAAAATTAGGCATATTCTAAAGTAGTACTCGTGTAGGAATGTATACTCTACATCTATCGAGCCGCGTTAATATATGCTGAACAGTTAGTGTTGTTATTTTGTAGAGTGTTGTCTTCACTGTGTTATTAATTTGCTTAATTATATGTTCAGATGAACCACAAAATGAGGGAACGGACTTCGAAACTGCAGTCTCTCTCACTGGTGAGTACTGAAAAGCTTTGAGCAATATTCTGATCTTCCTTGGGAATAAATTATATGATAATCACAGTCTCTAAACTTTCGTTTCCATGAAATAAATTCTAAAATTTTTAAAAGTGATGAATTTTCGACTTGCCTATATCCTTGTGACTTTCATAAAATACTAGCCTAAAGTGTGTTGTTTGTAAAGTGACGAAAACTCACCAACAGGTTTCGGCAAGTTCAACTACTTCCTACTACTGATCTGTTTGGTGGGGACTATTGGTCACCAATGTGACATCACCAGTCTCTCTTTCTTGCTGCCGTCTGCCGAGTGTGACTTGCAGCTCTCTCCGATGGACAAAGGCTACCTCACAGCAGTCATGTTTGTCGGTAAGTTTGTTTTGAAAGCACGATGGTTTAAAACACACTAATGCTAGTTTTTAGTTTCCTATGAAAATATAGCATTATGTTTATGTTGCTAAGTTGACCAATAAATTCTTCATGATAAAAAAAATTAAATAATTATGTGATCACGTCTGTGTCGGAGTTTATTATGTGTATCTAATTCGACACAGTCAGTTACCTTTCAATTTTGGTTATTTACGGATACTCAATACGCAAAATTAAAGTTGAAATATGTTCTAGTAAAAATGAAAAACGTTGTTTTGTTTCATTTTCGTTGGTGTTCAGGAACGGTAGTAAAGCGTGCAATAAGATTAGACAGGTTCTTTAAATGATTCATGAAATTTGGAATTTTGATTTAATACGATTTTTTTATACAAATGCCATTGAAGTTTTGTACTGTTTGCCATGGAAAAATTAAGGAATGCAAAATAAGAAATAAAAATGAAAACATAAACCCACAGAGAACGAACCTAAATCAGCTGATGAACAGACGGACCCAACAATGAAACTAAACAGGTATCAAGGACAACACAACGACAACAGTACAAACAAACACATTCAAACTTAAAGTATCAGACAGCGTAAGAATTCCGTGGAATGAATTTTGTCATGAAAAAAAAAAATCAGCACAGAAGAACACAGTGAGCTAACCACGAAAATACATTTTCAACAAGAATAGTAAATGCATACAGGCAACAAACCTGGACAATGGATCAAGTCTATGAACACAACTATGAAATTATCTTTGAAATATTTGTGCAATGGGAGTGCATGACTTGATGTAAGCTTTTGGACATACGCCATTGCTAAGCACATGTATGTCTGTAGAAGAAAACTACAAAAAACCCAAAAGACAAAAACACAAATCAAGCAAACAAATTGCTGTTGTCAACAGGATATAAACACCACATAATATTCCATAAGAGGAATGTGGTCAACAAGCAAAGAAAAACAAAGAAAAATGGACTAACAGAACGAAAAAAAAAAACACAAATGATGACAACACAAAAATATTTTTCTTTGTTTTTCTTTGTTTGTTGACCATATTCCTGTTATGGAATATTATGTGGTGTTTATATCCTGTTGACAACAGCAATTTTTTTTTTTGCTTAATTTGGGTTTTTTCTTTTGGGTTTTTTGTAGTTTTCTTCTGCAGACATACATGTGCTTAGCAATGGCGTATGTCCAAAAGCTTACATCAAGTCACAACTATGAAAATAAATATATATTATGGACTGTTTGTGCCTGATAACGGGAACAGATGCCAGTTCCCGAAACGTTGCAACTGTTTTGTCATAGGAAACCTACTGTGTTCGTCGGTGGTGTCGTTATTGTGTTGTTTAGTTTCATCGTCGGGGCAATCTGTTCGACATCAAATGATTTAGGATTGTGTTTTCATTTTAATTTATTATTTTGCATCGAATTTTTTTCCATGACAAACAGTGAAAAACTTCCATGCCGTATGTCCAAAAAAATTCTATCAAATAAAGAGCAAACAGGTTAAGTTATTCTACATCGTAATGGGCGCTTTTTATGTTTTGATTTTCAGGGTCGATGTTCGGAAGCTTCCTTTGGGGTTTCCTGTCGGACGCTTTTGGGCGTCACGTGCTTCTTCTGGTCATATACCTGCTGGACTCGATCGTCAACATCATTGCCAGCTTCTCGCAGACCTTCTGGATGCTTCTGGTCTTCAAGTTCCTGGCCGGCTTCCTGTACGTACTCCCTTGAGCTGACTCGAAGGTAAACAGGCTGTGGATATCATCTGATCAAATACTTATCGTCTTGCTTCCCTCGGACAAGGATCTGTGGACCCCAGGCAATGACCAAGGCCTACCTCTCAGAGTTCCACGACGAAAAACACCGTGCCAGACTGGTGTTGTGGACGGGCCTGTACGCGTCGTCCGGAAATCTGCTTGTACCAGGTGAGCAAGTGTTTTATACGGTGTTTAACACTGTTATAAGTAATTTCATTGATGCAAGATGAGAGTTTTAAAGTTTTTTTTATTAGTAAACATCTTAACGCTCGGTGTTCCTACGGCATTTGGTAGGAGTAATTTCGTGACTGGAACGGAAGTCGAACGAACGGAAATGTGTAACCACGGTGCCGAAGTCGTCAAGATGGCGGAATCACGTGTATCAACATAAACCCGTATAAAGTCACTTTCGTAAACATTACGAGACATACCAAACGTATTGGTGTGCCAAATGAAGCTTTATGATACCCTGGAATATATTTGGTAAAAAGTAATTACAAGTTTTAAATAAGTAAGAAAATATATATTACATTGATTATAACAAGCTACATATGCTCATTACAAAATCACAATAGACTCTATAGTTAAGTGGTAGAGCACGTTTGTAAAACTCAAGGGCAAATTTTTGACATTGGTTCAAATCTCGTTGCTGGAAAAAAAAATACTTTTTAATAACATAATAATATAATATTATGTAATAATAATGTTGAATCATATCAATAAGGTTAAGGCTTGTTTGTGGGAAGTATTTACAGACTAATTTCAATCATATCAAAAACAAATATACAAACATATAATAATATTTACATATTTTTAATTGAACCAGGTAGTAATGCTAAAGAAGTATAACTTTCAACGTGAGCAGAAACTTTATAGTATTAATGTTTAGTGTATTTTAACAAAATGGGCAGTATTTAAATAAAATTTATTGTCGAAAATCAAGTCCAAAGTTAGGGTTTAGAATTTTTGAAGTCATTTTCGCTTTTATCGGAGCCGCTCTGTTTTGTGCTGTTATCTGCGCGTAATGGTGGCAAGCAACGTTACGATTCAGGCAGCGAATTCTAGCGGCGGGCGCAGAAAGTATGTGTGTGATTCGCATCCAGACATTTTGATATTTGAAAAGCTAGTATTTTATTTATCAGGATATTTATCACGCTCGGTATTATTTTAAAGAATTCTACCTTTAATACAGAGGTTTTATGTTCCATACTTATAACCAGGCCACATTGGGCACATATACCTTAGATACGATAGTAATGTTAACAAATATTAAATATTAAATATTAAGTGAAAACCACACACATGATGATAGTGGCAAAAATACAATCTGTACAAAGGATACAACACAAGCGAACGGAGGAAGCCTTATCTTCCTAATGTCTGTTTTCGCCTTTTGCATTGTGGTTATTTGTATGTAACGTTGTTCGTTATTTTTATTGTACATATATTGTTGTTTAGGGATTTAATTTTTTTTTCTAACTGGCTGTGAAATTAAGATTTTTGTGTGAATTTTTTCATTATATTTTTTTTTAATTTAATTTTAGTTAGTATGGTATGACGTAATATCCCCGATTCCCTGTGACATAAAAAAAAAGTTATGCGTATGTCCGAAAATTTCCTCTCTGTTTAAATTCACAGTAACAATTATAACACATCAAGCCTGTAGTGTACGTATACGATGTGTACACAAATTATTTAGGAAATATCTTTGTTCATGTTTTAATCAAAACCCAGTAAAAATAGATATATAAATATACTAGCTGCAATACCCGGCGTTGCCCGGGCTGAACACAGAGTGTAGTTAGTAATTGTCTTCTTAATTTGAATGTCAAGTGTGAAAATTAATTTGTATCACTTTCAGATCCCGACAGACGTTGTTCTGCCAGTTTAAAGTTACTTACCTGGTCTGTATGTAATTTAGACTTTATAAAGCAACATAGAAAAAAGCTGAAAAATAAGAGATTACTAATATTGAAAAGATTCCATTATCCAGCTAATGCTCGGCCTGCATTGCAATGCCTCATTCAGTTTTGTTTTGTAATATGTTTGAAGTAGTTCCACATATACAAATCATCTATCCATCTCTATATATATTTATCTCTATCTACATCTATATACATCTATGTATCTATCTCTAATTATCTCTTTATATCTACATATATACTTCTCACTATCTCTATATCTTTTATATATAAGTCTCTATATAGCTCTATACATCTATAGGTATATCTCTTTATCTAACCCATTTCATTCTCTATACCTCACTCTAGCTCAACTTATATCTCCGTCTCTATCTCACTATATATATATATATATATATATATATATATATATATATGTATATATATATATATGTATATATATGTATATATATATCACTTTATATCTGTCTCTCTTTTATATTTAAATAAATTGTGTCATGCGTGCGCACTTATACAACAAAAACAGACGAAGTGCCGCTATATAAAATGAAATAAACACATTTTTTGACACGATTCGTGCTCCAACTATTGAAAAATAGTTATACCTTCATGGGCATCCGCATAACAAATCACCAAAATTTCATCCCAATCTGATGAATGGTATAGGAACGCATACAGCACAAATAAACGAAAATTAAAGACATGACAAACGCATCAAACAATGGTGCGTTTAAAATTCAAGGCAACTCTATCTATTGACGAAGTTAAGAACAAAACTGTTATTAGCGCCTTTATTTTGCTAGCCGCTGCGAGCTCCACTAAGCCACAGAATAAACAATTGTGACTAAGCGGACTGGTCCCACCAAGGAGAAAAATATTAATTTTCCAAACCTTACTATGTGTATAAACGTGTGTCAGACATAGAGAAATGACACTCACTCACTATTTTGAAGGCTATGACGTTTGATTTTTACTGTTATAAAATGAACTTATCACTTTTTCATTCCCTTAGGGGTGGAATTTCATATTAATATGGGGTCTATGTGTTAATCCAGGTTATAAGCTAGCTGTAGGCCAAATTTCATTCAAATCCATTCAGTAGTTTTTACGCGAAAGAGTAATAAAGATCCATCTATACTTACAAACTTTCGCGTTTATAATATTAGTAGGATAGAACTAGATACGACTTTCTCGTGCAACGAGGAAACTAAGAGAAAGAGAATACTGGGAAAAATTCGGCCCTGACCTAGGACTAGAAACCATGGGCAATCCCGTAATGAATATCGGCGGGGACAGGTGTTCGAGCCTGGGTCCTTCCTAATGCTATCCGAATGTTTTGCCATTGCGCCATTCTTGATCGATGAGTACGTCTAAGGAGTATAGTGTAATCTTGATTAACCGAGCCATTGCCATTCAAAACATTTGCTTGGAGACCTAGAAAATGATCAAACCGTTGCCAAAAGCCAACCAAAATAAAACCCTCAAAGATATAATGTATTGGTTGGAGTGACATGAAAGAATCTACACGGATAAGCTGGAAAAGTGATAACACTGGGCCTACTGAAAACCAAGACGATTTTCTTATTCTCCCCCATGTAATCCGAGCTTTAGCTTATCCGAGGTCCCCAATAACTCGGTAAATAGAGACTCTTTTGTAAATAGGGCACCCACGCGGAGAGGGGGAGAGGGATGTATGGCGTAAATTGCACCATTAAAAAAATTTGGAGGTTGGGACGATGATTTCAAAAATGTTAGGAGTGGGGATAAAAATAAATAAATAAGTACAAAATCTAAAAAAATAAAAAATTATTAGATGAAATTACTTGCATCTAAAGTGTCATATTTCACAAAATATTTTAGTATTATATATTTGCATTAAAACATGATTTTGATAAACTAATTTTCGAAAATTTCCCTGGGGTAGGACCCATTACACAACCTGGTTAGGTTAAGTTAGGTTATTTTTGGGGGGAAGGAGTTGGAGAGAGAGATTGTTGATTTTAGGTGGGGAATTTGCCATCTTCATTTGAGGAGGGGGGGGGGATGGGCACCTTTGAACCTTTGACTGTAATTGCTTTTTTTTTTTTTGCAGCTGTGGCCTGGGCAGTCATACCGCAGCCGTGGTCCTGGAAGATTTTCGACTTGATCACCTACAACTCGTGGAGGGTGTACATGCTCATCGTGACCCTGCCCACCCTGATAGCGTGCATCCTCCTGTTCTTCTCCTGCGAGACGCCCAAGTTCCTCATGGCGGCCGGCAAGGACGACCAGGCCCTCCAAGTGCTCAGGAAAATGTACTCTGTCAACACCGGCAAGGACCCCGACACGTACCCGGTGAATATGCAACTGTTGGCGCTACTACAAGGCGTCAACTGCTTAGTATCGTTCAGTGCGCTGCAGGACGAACAGAGAGCAAATATTTATTATTTGTTTTCACAGCCGTGATATTTACACGCCCACGAATGTTCTATTTATGTACCAGCCGAAGGGTACGGGGAATGTATATAATTATTTGAATGATTATTAAATTTAATTTACTCATGATCATATCAAAGCACATAACACTAAGTAGAAAGCCATTATATTCAACTTAATGTAAGCAACGAGCTCTCATCCGTTTACTTCCGCATTTATAATAGTACTACTATTTTTAGTAAATGATCTAATTGCGTGTGTGCGTATTTAGGTACATTTATATGTATAAACTAGCGGACCCAACAGACGTTGTTTTGTTCAAACGTTTTAAATTTGAAAATTTACAGGAAATTTCCCTGAATATAATCGCAGCACTATCTGCCGGGTCGAACTGAAATAAAAATAAAATATTTTTGAATATTCGATAACGCGACCACAGCGCTTCCGACCGGATCCTATGTAAAACATCGAACGTTCAACAACAACATTAATTTAATTAATTAATTACAAATATTATTTATCGGCTTGAATTGTGAATCTAAACAATTTTTAAATCCACCTGAACACACACTTTAAAGTGGACCCGACAGACGGTGTCCTGTTCAAACGTTGTAAATCAAAAAAAAAAAAATTAAAAAAAAAACTATAAATTAAAAAATACAAAACTTCAATTTTAAATATACTTTAAACTATAATTACTATAAGTAATTTAAATTATATAAATGTTAAATTTTTATTTCAAAGAGACATCAATACGTCACAAGTTGCATAGAATAAAATGAGAACTAACAATTTAAAATTCTAGGTTAAGTTGATTGTTATTGAATGCACGTCTATACATAATTAAAAGTAATGAAAAATCTTGTTAAATACTCACTTTGATACTGCACCTTACATATTTTGCACAATGTATATTTTTATTACATTTTAATATGTAGAATAAAATGAGAACTGACAATTTAAATTTGGAGGTTAAGTTGATTGGTATTGAATTCACGTGTATACATAATTAAAATCACGAAAAATCATGTAAAATACTCACTTCAATACTGCACCTCACAAATTTGCACCTATATTTTTAATTACACTTTAAAATGTTATTTCAATCAATAATAATATAATAATCTCAATAACCAATTCTATTTTAATTTTAATGTAATAACAACAATTCATAAAATCCATCCAAAGATTAAAAACAACACATAAATAAATACACAACACACACATATATATACTGTAAACCTAAACCATTCAAAGATCAACAACAATTTATAAATAAAAAATTAATTAAATAAACATTTTCCAATGGACCAAATTGTGAATCTAAACCATCCTAGAATCCCCGTGAACTCACATAAAAAATTTCATCAAAATCGGTCCAGCCGTCTAGGAGGAGTTCAGTGTCATACACACGCACACAAGAAATATATATATATATACTAGATAATGCCCGGCATGCGTTGCAATGCCTCAATCAATTTTTTTTGTAATTCTTTAAACGTATACTAAGCATCTCTCTTTATCTCTCTAATTCTCTATCTCTCTATGTATATCTCTATAACTCTCTCTATCTTTCAATTTATATCTCTATCTCTCTATATATCTTTCTAGCAGACCCAACAGACATTGTCCTGCCCAAATGTACTTTTTGTGAGATATGGATATGGCGGTAAGTATTTCTACGCTGGACATTTTGTATCTTCTCATTATACATACCCCTCCTCTTGGGCACGCCACTGCCGTTACCAAAAACCTTTCCCGTGGTTACGCAGAAGGCAACAACAATGCAAAAGCCCGTTGCCATGGAGGCTAATTATCAACAATGCTTAGTTTTTTTTTTTTTTTGCTTTTAAAGCGTTTTTTTTTTTTTTTAGTTTTTCTTAACTCAGAATCGAGATAAAATATCCAATTGTGAATCTAAACCATCCTCGAATCCCCGTGAACTCACACACAAAATTTCATCAAAATCGCGTACAAACAGACAGACAGTAAAAGTACTGTTTTATTATAGTAAGATAGATAGATTATTCTTACATTTTCGCATCCATGCAGTATATGAAAAATCAGTATGCATAGCCCCACACCTATAACTATACGTATCTGCTGCCCACGACATTTTCCGCATGGAATTTTGTATTATCTTGCACCATTTAGAAATTTAAACATTATAACATAACAGTTGATACAGTTGTAGTAGTTTTCTTATGTTCAAAAATGATAATTTTTCTCACCTCTATTTCAGTCTTTGCAATAAAAATATGTTACTACCTAAATTTTGAGTAAATATGTTTCTACTTTCAAATGTAATGACGGGAAGACACTTCATAAAATGTCTTTGTAAACCACATTTACTGTTTTTTCCGTCTTGAGCTAGAATGTAAAGATTGTCTGCATTACTGACCCGCGAGCAAGCTACATACATTTCAGAGAGAGAGAGAGAGAGAGAGAGAGAGAGAGAGTGAGAGAAAGACACCTATTGAATGTCTATCTAACTAATTTTTTTATGAGAGCATATTTTCATTAAATCAATCATGAAATCATTCAACGATAAAAGCTGTTTATTTAATTAAGCGGACGGGTTCGCTCCAAGGAGAAAATTTACGCGGCGAGACCTCGTGGACATAGAGAAATGACACACACTCACTATTTGTGTGGCTATGAATAATGATTTTTTTCTGCAATTTAAAATGTATTATACAAAAAGGGTATTGAAAATTGAAACAAATATGGCGACACTATAAACTGTCAGGATCTTTATTTTTTTCTTACTCTCTACTTAGTTCCTTACAATAGCAAAACTTAATGGCTTCTAATAATGCGTTGCAATTTTTGCTTTTAAAGCGTGTTTTTTTAGTTTTTCTTAACTCAGAATCGAGATAAAATATCCAATTGAGAATCTAAACCATCCTCACTATTTGTGTGGCTATGAAACATGATTTTTTTCTGCAATTTAAATTGTAATATACAAAAAGGGTATTGAAAATTGAAACAAATATGGCGACACTATAAACTGTCAGGATCTTTATTTTTTTTCTTACTCTCTACTTAGTTCCTTACAATAGCAAAACTTAATGGCTTCTAATAATGCGTTGCAATTTTTGCTTTCAAAGCGTGTTTTTTTTAGTTTTTCTTAACTCAGAATCGAGATAAAATATCCAATTGTGAATCTAAACCATCCTCGAATTCCCGTGAACTCACACAAAAAATTTCATCAAAATCGGTCCAGCCGTCTAGGAGGAGTTCAGTGACATACACACGCACACAAGAAATATATATATAAAGATAAAGATTTAAATTCAAGTGGTTTGTTTCTACATATATCTTCCATTTTGTCTTTCTTTTTTTTATTTGCCGATTATAATTTATACATAGGAACATTCAACACATTCAAGAAACAAACTGCATATATTTTGCATATAAACTAAGTTACTGAACACAAAACCAAAATATTTAATTTTAGTTCCTAGAATTATTATTTGTGGTGCGCACAAGTCTTGCAAGTCATATTTTAGAAACAAACTTTTTTTTTTGTCATCCACGTTTCCTTCTGAGTGATAATTTTTTTGCGGCACGACTTTAAACGATTTTTTTGTTACATACATACCTATATACCACGATTTCAAGTACCACCGTCAAAGACATTTTATCTGGAGAATTTCCCCGCCAATCCGGTTTCAAACTGAATATTTTTTTTTTCTGTAGTCCTCGTTTCGTTTTAAGTGCTCCAGTTTGCGACAGACTAAATTTTTGCTTCTAAAAGCTATTTCTGTACTAAAGTATTGAGATTATTTTGGAGGAACTATTTTACTTTCATTTAAAATTACTGTATTTTCTCGTATGCGAGCTAAAAGACAAAAAGAAATACATGGTTGAAATAACTGTACGTGAAAAGTGGTTTTAAAATAAAGTACATGTGCTTATATATGACCCACCCAAGGTTTGAGATTAAATCTCAGGTGACCAAAACAGCGACACGTGACAGTTCCATGCAGTCGCGAGAGTTTCTGACTATAAGTTGGCTACTCTGTCATACTGATTACCGGGTCATATTCCGCACATTGAGATTATATTACCTATTTCGATAGTAGTCCCTTTTATTGTTTCATGAAATAAAAAGAAGTTACTGTAAATATCTTGACAGATTAATTTTACATTATAAATAAAATCAATAATACTTTGTTTCATTTTATTATTTCCTGAGTCAAATTTAAATTAAACTTGAATTAATATAAGAATCAACACATTTTATTCAGACGATGCCACATTACTCGCTTTGTGGGTTTATGTAGGCTACTTAACCCAACCTGGGTAGGTAAAGTGGTCAATTTCCTATTTCGGCTTTAAACTTAAAGATACTAGAAGACATCCTGATATAAGTCAAAATAAGAATGTGAAATCAAAACTACATTAGTTTGAAAGAATCTAGGGTAGGGTGGGGTTATTTGAATCAAGGGGCTATTCGGATCAAAATAAGCTTATGGCCTGCTGGGGCTAGATCCTGATGCACCAGCAACGTCACATTCGAGCTTGCGTTTCAGAAGGAATATGTTGAAATATGTTCTGAGGAATTATTATGATTGCGCTATTTAGAAGCCTTCTAAACTGCATTTGAATCTGTACAGGTAAGTGGTACTTTACCTTGTTTTATACACATGTAATTTTCTCTGTGCAGAATATAAGGTCTGACGTAAAAATAAGTATTTCCTCAAAGTTTCTCTTTTCAGTGGTTACAGCGCCATTCTTTCCACACATGCTTATGATACAACTTGCGTGATCTGTTGATTTTTGGAGGAACTACTAGCCCTTTTCAAAGAGTAATCACAAGGGGCTATTTGAATCATTTTTAGAGGGGCTATTTGGATCAGCGTTGTTCGGACGTGGCACGACATATTTATCGAGTTTGCGCTGCAGTTTGTTATATTTCGTGGAAGAATGAGTTTACGCAGTTTACAGATAGCCACTGTGGCTCTACAAATTTTATACATTTCTTCGAAAACATTACCTACATCGCGAACTGCGCTGAGTGAAGTGTGTCTATCAGTGTTTTGTGTGTTTTTAATGATGCTGTTTTGACCTATGATTACGTGAATAAATTTTTGGATGTTTGTAATATCCCAATACACACATTTAGGTTAAAAAAAATTCCAACAAAATTCAGAGCTATTTGTAAAAAATGAAGGTGGAGGAAAAAGGTTTTTAATTTTTAAATGGGTTTAGTTTATACGTGCAAGTCATTAAATTAGTTGTGTTTGCTTTTACCATGCTATAATATAATGTGCGATACTTTTGGACTCGTTAATAGCATTTGAAAAACAATATTCAGAGCTTTTATCAAAGATTAAAGTGATTAATTAAAAACTCTTTTAAAAAATGCAAATTTGTTCTTCCAGTTTTAACTTGCAAGCATGGATTTACTAGAACTGGTATGGATACTCGCATTTACCCTACCTACAAACGCTGTCAAATTTGCCTCCTTATTAAATGATTTAGTTTCTGTTAATAACCCTTAGTGCCAATAGTGTCCAGACCTGCTTTTCTAAGACTGTATGCTGACCTGTAACATAATATTACCAAAAGCTGAAAAAAATTGTTTGTTTTCCAATTTTTTTCAGATAGTGAGATAATATAAATCGAAGGATGAGTATTTGAAGTGGAAAGAAGAAGATATGAATCAGGCCGTAGCAATCACACTACAAGGACATCTGAGTTTACGTGCAGCATCTGATCATTTCAATGTTCCATTCACCACACTTCAGCGACGAGTTTCACATGGTAAGGACAAAGCTGCCAGGGGCGAAGAAATTACTCACATCAGACCCAAGGCTATTGGACATCCAACAATTCTTTCAGATGCACAAGAAAGGGATCTTGTAGAGAGATTGAAATCTTTGAGTAATCGTGGTTTTGGCCTCACCCCAATCTATGTGCGCAAAGCAGTTTTCCAATTTTCAAAAATTAATAACATTACTGTTCCTTGGAGTGACGAAGTGAAAATGGCCGCTAAAGACTGGTTTATGGGATTCATGAGTCGCCACAAAGATAGCATTGCCCTAAGAAAACCTGAAAGTCTATCAAAAGCACAAGCAATGGGAATGAATAAGCAGGGAGTTTTCAATTTTTATGAATTGTTGAAAGAAGTTCAAACCAGTAATGGGTTTCAGGCCCAGCCTCAATCAATTTATAATATTAATGAAAGTGGTTTCCCTATGAACAACAAACCAGCTAAAATAATCAGTGAAAAGGGCAAAAGAAAAGTAACTTCACTAACAAGTTTGGAAAGAGGCGAGAATGTTACTGTGGTTGCATGCTGTAGTGCCAGCGGGGCTTTCATTCCTCCGTTTGTAATCTTTAAAGGACAAAGGATGCGTGAAGAATACAAACAAGGCTTTCCACCAGGTACCCAGGTTACTATGTCTGAAGATCTGTTCATCGCCTGGCATGAACATTTTGAAAACAATCGTGTCAAAGGAAAATGTTTGCTTATTCTAGATGGCCATATCTCCCACCATTCAATCGGGTGTCTAAATTTTTGCACAGAACATCAAATTGAGCTTCTTTACCTACCACCTCACACCACTCATATACTACAACCACTCGACACAACTTTCTTCAAGCCTTTGAAGACATTTTATCACCAAGAAGCTACTTACTATTCACACCAATCCCACAGCATCGATTACCAAATTTGTTTTTGGTGGTATTTTTAATAATGCCTGGAGGAAGGTTGCCACTGTAGGCTATGCAGTTAAAGGATTTGAGTGCACTGGACTGTATCTTTACAATCCTAACAGAATACCCGACCACAAGTTCCTACCTTCAGAAACTTTTGGCCCTGAACAAAATGAAACTCCTTCATCCTCCAATCCAGGACCTTCAAATGAAACACTCATTCCTTCCAGTACAAACGTACAATCTCACCAATTGACTTGCTCTGAAATCAAATTTTCAGAAGTTTTGCCATCTCCAGTTAAAATGGCGCCAAAGAAGAGAAAAATTAACAACAAAAAGAATACTCCACTTCATCTAACATCACCCGAAAATATGAAGGAAAGGAAGGAAGGAGCAAAGAGAAAACTGTTGTTGGAAGAAAAAATAAATCAAATCAAATCACGAACATCAGAAGCATCAGCGACATGCCAAGAAAAAGTTAAAAAATATGTGAGGAAAATCTGTAATGATTCCAGTGACTCAAGTGATGTCCCATTTTCAGAAGACGAAGAAAACACACCATGTGGTTTCTGTGGAGTCCGGTATTATGACACCACATCTCAGAAGAAGGGAGAGTGGGTACAATGTCAAGAGTGCAACATTTGGTATCATGAACACTGCATAGGAGCTAGTGGACAAAAACAATTTAAGTGTGGAAAATGTGATTAAAGTACACATAAAAAATTCATAATTGTATGATCATGAGTGTTTAAATCCATTTTGACAGTTGTGTAAATATTTAAATTTCATTTTAAATTTCTGTAACCATTTATATTTTAATATTATATAATTTTTTAGGGGGGAAATTCTGATCCAATTAGCCCCACTTCCTGATCCGATTTACCCCTCCTTTTCAGAAAAGTGCATTATTTACGTGACAATATGTTTTGTGGTGTGTTTAAAGTTATATGGCATTTTTCAAATCTTATATTGTATTTTCTTGTTAAGAACACATAGAAGCACTGTAATTTTAATGCCTTACTAAAAATAATTAAATAGAAGTCTTGCAATTTGAGTCAAAAGTTGAAATGATTCAAATAGCCCCACCCTACCCTATACTAATATTATAAAGCTGAAGAGTTTGTTTGTTTGTTTGTTTGTTTGAACGCGCTAATCTCAGGAACCACTGGTCCGATTTGAACAATTATTTCAGTGTTGGATAGTATATTTATCGAGGAAGGCTATAGGCTATATTATATTATCAATAACATTAGGTATCCTTACTAAAAGTCCAATTTAGAATCAAATGCGTTGGAGGGGTTAGATACAACATGCAGTACACGTACGAAGTGTGTGTTGACAGAGCCGCAGGCGCTAGAAGTTTATTATTGCCTATTAACATTGTTGCCACGCACTAGATGCCTTATCATTCTTAATTTTCCCATACAAGTAAAAAACACCCGTGTGATATTAACAACGAAGCAATCAGTACCCTCATATAGAATACATAGAGATAGTGTGAGGTATATATGTAGATATAAAGAGATAAATACAGATAGAGAGATACATAGATATACAGGACAATAGATGTAGATAGAGATAAATATATATTTAGAGACATGGATATATTATTTGTATGTGTGTAACTACTTCAAACATATTACAAAACAAAACTGAATGAGGCATTGCAATGCATGCCGAGCATTAGCTAGATAATGGAATATTTTCAATATTAGTAATCCCTTATTTTTCAGTTTTTTTTTTCTACATTGCTTTATAGAGTCTAGATTACATACAGACCAGGTAAATAACTATAAACTGGCAGAACAACGTCTGTCGGGATCTGAAATTGATATCAATTATTTTGCACACTTGACATTCAAATTAAGAAGACAATTACTAACTAAATCTGATCTCTAAACAGTTCCCCTTCACCCTGTGTTCAGCCCGGGCAACGCTGGGTACTGCAGCTAGTACTTTAATAAAGTAACGTAATAAACCGTTTATATTTATCCAGTAGGCAGTCATTCAAGCTTTAGGGTGGCCACTTCACCCACCTTCCCCTAAATGTTATACAATCATTTAATTTTCATAATTTTTTCTCAATTTGTTCTTTATTTAAGTGTTTAATAGCATACAAATTACAATTTACAGAGTTTTGACCGAAATTGTAAGAATTAAAGAGCTGTTTATATCAAATCAAATTTAATCGAGATATTGTTCAACACAAAAATATTTCATTAACATAAAATCATTTCACCAGAAATTTATTTTCTAAACCCTTGTTAACTGATGCTCATTCATTTACATCTTTATGATGAAGACAAAATGTATAATATCACATCAGTTTTTTTCAAAAATTAGTAAATACATACATTATTTAATTTTTCAAAGCACCAAGTAGGCCTATTTACACTGTCGTGTTTTTATTGTAATTATAAGTTCATTAAGACGCTTAATGGCATTAAGTATCCATTCAATATTTATTTTGTACAGTTATCTCTGTTTTAAAAAATATTGACATTGTATCATGTATAACGTTAATTGACAGATTTTCTATACATCGGAGTTTAAATAATGTATTTTAAGCCTCTTTTTGAAAAATCGCTAAGAAATATTTTGAGTTTAAAATTTTTCAAATGTTTTCTGTACACTATTTTAGGTTATTTTTATTTTGTTTTGTTTTAATACGTGAATGTTTATTCTCGATCGTTCTACTTCTACAAAGAATAATAGAATGTATTTTTTAGTTTTAGGTCTAACTTGTTAACCAACATTAGAAATACCATCATTGACATTTACTAAGGTCACCTATGAATTTTTCATTGAGTATTTTATTTTATTTTGCAGTGAAATACAATAAATAACTTCCCAGTTTTAACTGTGTTTTGCTATATTAAGTGCATAAGCATATATTAAAATAAGAACTCCATCTAATATTGTACCTTTTTATGCATTTTATTTTTGAAAAAATGTTTAATTTATTTTGTGCCTCTCAATTTTAGGTGAAGTTCCTAACTACTCGCAAGATATCTCGAGTTTTGGCACCTGATTTATCCCACAAGAGTGTATTTTCAGTAATAAGAAGAGGATTCTGTCGAATGAAACCCTTATTCAAAACTCCACTGCTACCAAGAGCTTTGCTTATTTTCACTCTGAACTTTGGTGCAATATATGGGTAAGTGCCTATATTTTCGAAAAAACAGGCCAGTTTTTTTTTTTTTTTGCATATGAATAAAAACTCTATTTCTTAATTTCGTGAAGATTCTCATTAAAATATTTACTCTAAAAAGATCTTATTTTCTAAATGATTATACACATGCATGTCATTGGTTCGATTTCCTTGATAAATGCTGGTGGGCTGATCACGACTACATGGAAATATAGTTGTATTTTTTGTAGAGTCGAAGAAATTATTTTCTGCACCGACTGTAAAAGGATGAAAATTACATTTCAGTACATACAAACATAATATTAAATGCGAATGATAACATGTTGTTATGCACAGAGGCTTGAGATACAGCCAGTGGGCCAACTCGGCGCTGGTAACTTGAACAGTACCGAGGTCTGAAATGTAGCACAGTCCTCGCCACGGGAATTGCTCAGTTTACGAGCGTCGAGCCGTTATCCAAATGTTTCGGAGCCTACTGTCATCTACCGTAGCCTTGAGCGCAGCATTCTTCGAATGATTTCTACTTTAGTGTAAAGTAAATTAAGTAATAGTGGGAAATATTTAAGTTAAATTATTTGTAAGTGCTAAACTTACATGATTGTCAAACGAATCTACCTTTACAAGATCAATTGTGTTCAAAATTTAAGTCTTATGGTCAGTTGGCAGCACCCAAATGGAAAAAAAATAATATGACGGACGTGGCGAAAGTTGTGAATCGGTCGGTCAGTTGGACCGACAGACGGGCGGACGGATGGATTCTATAATTAAAAAATATATATTTAAATTCAAAATGTTTTTTCAGAACTGTTAACACAAATAATCTACTTCAAGTTCGAAAGTAAACTGTATAATTTAATATAAGTTGGTAATGTCAGTATACTATTCAATGCTTGAAGGAACTACGGTGTCAGCAACTGTAGTTATATCTTTGAGCTATGTTGATTTGGTTGGTTTTAAGTGAAATTTATTTATGTGAATTTAGTATTGTAAAAGTGTAAAAATCTTTGAAAGTTATGATCAGCTAAATTGAGTTTATATAATTTGTAAAAAGAAAAAAAGACATTGATATTACACTTAAAATCTTAATCAATATAGTTTTATTTACGAAATAACACTGCGATAAAGATTTTACGCGTGCTATTTTGTATTAATACCTAGGTGTACGAATATTTCTTCTTATTTTCAGAGATTAAAGTATGCATTAACTGAGTCTGAATTTTGTTATTGGTGTTCAAACTGTTTGTAAATAAATGTCGTTGAACTTGAATACATTGTACCATAATGATTTAAAAACACAAATTTTCAATTCCTTTAAGAAATATAAAATTGATTACGGGGTGAAAATTTTATGAAAATTATAGAATATTGTTTGGTAAACACTTATGATTTGGAGGGGGGGGGGGGGTGTTTCTGAGTTCGCAAACAGTTGACAGTTGTCCATGTAAAAAAAAATATGGTATTGTTTTTCTTTCAATTAATGACGCAGTCCCTCCCCCATGTCATCTGGGTTGCATCAGTAATTGTCACACCAATACAGACCTGTGAAGTGTGATTTTGTTCGTTTAGATGTTTTGCATAGTAAAATTGTGTTTGTTTAAACGTTATTATTCATTCGCGTCTCTGGATTTTTCCAAGGATATGCTAAGACAACACGCGCAGGAACACGACATAAAAAACAAACATTATTGAAATAGATCTCTCAGAGAAGACCGTGTATTGTTGGCAGCAAGAAAATATATTTCAGAAATTCTCATTTCAAATTTTACTTTACAAAATACATACAATGTTTTAGATACATAAAAAAAATCATTACGTTCCAAAGTTGTGTCTAAATATTTTGTGTTCTATGACGTACAGAGTAGGCCTACACTGAAAGGAGGACAACGCTAATTGGAAAGAGAGAGTTAAATGCCCACTGCAATCTGAGGACGAGGCAGAGTAAGGAAAAGCTGCGGCGTGTCAGTTGTCAGTACAGGTCCGTTGTCTTCCTGCGCAGAGTGAACACGTTGAAGCAGTGGCTGCCGCAGCTGTTCGCCACCATAGAGGAGTACGACCACCTGCAGGTCGAGCTGAACATCACGAGCTCCCGCGGAGTATCCCTCTGCGAGATGGTCGACTTCGTGGCGGCCCAGGACGACACGGCCCAGCTGCGCCAGTCCGGCACGGGACACTGCAGCGTGGTGGGTGCATGGGCGCACACTCGACACAACCTGTCAACAAGCTTTGACAACTCTAACTACAGGAGTTCCCCCCCCCCCCTCCTACTTTTTTTTTCGACATCTTTGATTGTATTAAATTTGTCTACCCCTCAGCAAGTTATTCTTTCGTCTTAGTTCACTGTCCTACCATAAAACTATCGCGCACATTACAGTCAGCGAGAAACTTGTGCCAGGCTATACAGGAAAGTTTCCATAAATCAAAGATGGATGCTGTAAAACGTGGACAACTTGCGGAGCGGTGGCTACAAAGTTCCGTCATGAAATGTTTCAGTTAAAAGCATGGGAAAATAAATAGCGCATGAAATCGGTATTTTTTAGGATCAGTTTCATCATAAAAACCTGTCCTAATAGACACGCGAATATTGTCATTGGGGTACTTACTAGTTCATGGGCATTTACAGCTGTCAAAGAGTGAACGTTAACACAACACTGCTTAAGATCGAGCACGAAAAACAAAACGTGAACACGCGACTTCTGGCTAGTTTATTTTTAGGTGTTTTCGAGTGTCTCTTCCTCCAGCCGAATGACAGCCAGTCGACGTCACTCGCCAGGTGACGGGCGGGCGGTAGACGTTGCGTAAGGCTGCGTGTACACATTGCGTTGGTCGACGTCCGTTGCTGCGGTGAAACCAACGGACGTTGATCTGTACTCGTGTTCCCACATACAGCGGTAGCGTTGTGCTTGCATTCGATCGTAAGTCATGGAGCGTGTAAGTGTAGTGTGCTTGGCGGAGAGTCTAGGTTTGCTAGACAAACCTCGAAACAAAAGAAAATACTGGGTGCATCCGTACAACAAAGAGAGAGCATCTTCTAACAGGTTCAGATCGTTTTTTGAAGAAGTTAGGAAGCACGAAGATAAATTTTTTAGTTACTACAGAATGTCAGTCAAATCATTTGACGAACTTTTGGAAATCGTGCGACCTCAAATTACCAAGATGGATACATGTTGGAGAAACCCATTAACTCCTGAAGAAAGACTTTCAATAACACGAAGGTAGGTAACAAACTTTATTAATATTTAAGTGATTGTGAACAATTTTGCACATTACAGCTGCAAGGGTTATTTCAGATATCTGCACTGCTATGATGGGACATGAAATCAGGCGATGGTGTAGGTTCCGAAACACTGTATGATGGTGAGGGTCGGTACTCAGGTGAAGTGTCATGTTGGCTGCTTGATGCTACAGGATTTTGAAAAGGGTGAAGCTGAAAAGTGAGCTGTTGTGATGGAGGGGCGGTTGCGACGTGTGCAGCCCTTTCATATGTCGTCGAGGGTCGGGACAAGTTGAAGGTGTGCTGATGGCTAGTTTGGAATGTTGGATGGGCAGTAGGCGCTGTTTTTTCCTTAACTGAAATCATGAAATTTATAATGTGTTGTTGAAACCTGAGTTTTTCAATATCACTTCACGATTTGTACATGGGAAGCAGTGAAAGGAGATACATTTTATCTGGGTCACTTGTATCTTCGGGCTGGTTAAGTTTGTTTAGAAGTTCTGTTTGAAATTTCGTCATTATTGTATTTTGTTGCGGCCGGCGGTGTTTGAAAGTTTCTTCTAGATGAACGGACGATGAGGAGGCAGAAGTGGATGTGCTTGGTGATACGTTTGATGTTTCTTGGTTGCCGATTTCTGTTGGCGTGTCTTGGTCTTGTTCGCCCAGCTCGTCTTCTGTCATGTTACCAGTAGTTCTGAAAATAAAAGCATAGCACAAGTTGTAAAATAAAATTGACGTATAGATATTGAGGGGACCGCCTTCGTAGGGATACGTCCGCTGTATTAAGCCAAAAAGTAGTTCGGAGTTAAGGGTGGTACTGGCATATGTGCCAACAACAGTTTCATAGCCTCTAAGCGCGGAGCTCTGTTTGCGTGTAGTGTTTTCGTAATCCATGTTTTGTACGGGATTTTATTGTTGCACTAATTTGACAAAACATTGAAGCATGTTCGTTGAGTGGTTTCATACAGTATTTCAATGGCAAGCTAACTGTAATTCATTCTGTACTTTAATGCAAGGTAACTTTAATTCATTAAGTATTTTAATTCGTTAAGTACTTTAATGGCAAGCTGCGCCTCTAAAACTGTCTTTTCCTGGTGAAAAACTGTAACAATACCGAAGCTTTCGAGAGACGTGCAGTAGTACAGTAAACTTTAATCTGTATTATATAAATTACTTTTGAAAACATCTGATAATACGAAATACGAATTACTGCACTGTTATGTTCTAGGAAGGCGAGCCTCTTAATAATCATTACAATTTTATATTTCGTAGCAATAGTTCAACTTACCTCCTTTTCTGAAGAGAATTAAGCAAAAACTGAAGAGCATTGGCAAATACATATTTCCTTTTCTTCCCTCCCGGTGCTCCGCTTTTTTCTGCATTGATAGAGCGGACGAAATTGTCTCTTATATTTCGCCACTTGTTTTTGATTTCGGTAACTGCAACAAAAGGAAAAAAATAAAAAAAAATAACAATTTTTGTGAAACATGTGAAGGAAGCACATGGTTGAATCAGCTCTATATTTTTGATTGCCAGTATTCATATAAATATTGTATTGTTTCAATTAACCATTGTTCGTAGTGCATTCTCTATAGTATGGACAGTAACCGTAAACATTTAGCATTGTTCGGTCAACAGTGTGTATTATGATACCATTAAGAACTACAACTAATAAATATAACTAACGTACTGATTGTTTCGTGTCCGAGATTTGTAACGAATTAAATTTTTCAATGTGACGTTACAGTCATTTCGTTATATTTGTTGCAGGTACCTGGCGACTGGAAGCACCTACGCTTCCCTACAACTTGAATACTTAGTTGGGAAAACAACTATTTCTAAAGTTGTCGCCGAAACTTGCCAAGTAACCTGGGATTGTTTGCATTGCACGGAAATGCCCGAACCAACAGTGCAGCAGTGGATCGAGATCGCTGACAATTTCTACAGAAAGACTAATTTTCCCAACTGTGCAGGTGCGGTAGATGGGAAACACATACGGTGTATTAAACCTTGCAGATCGGGGTCGAAGTACTTTAATTATAAAAAATACTTCTCAGTCGTGCTGATGGCAGTTGCGGATGCTGATTTACGCTTTGTTGCTATAGACGTAGGGGCATATGGACAAGAAGGAGATTCAACAGTTTTTAGAGATACTGTTCTTGGTAAAAAGTTGTTTTCAGGTACATTGAATTTACCACCTCCAAAATGTTTGCCAAACACCTATTTTAAACCACAGCCTTTTGTCATGGTTGGTGATGAAGCATTCAGACTTCAAACAAATCTTCTTCGCCCCTACCCACAGCGTAATCTCGATGCCCGTAAAAGGGTTTTTAATTATGTCGCTGCAGAAGATACGTGGAATGCGCATTCGGGGTGCTCGCTAATAAATGGCGTGTTTTGCACACCCCAATACTGTTGCATCCTGACAATATTGACAAAGTAGTAAAAGTGTCTTGCGTCCTGCATAATTTTGTGCGCAAACGAGACGGTGTTAATTGTGAGGACTCCGAATCACATACATTCGTGGATGTCAGTGATTTCGGACGTAATGCTTATGATCAAGGTGTAGGCGTTAGGGACTTTTTTGCTGATTATTTTATGGGACCAGGAGCAGTCCCTTTCCAAAAGCCCTATATGTTCTAAATGACTTTTATGGACTCCACACAATGTGTCTAATGATGCAGTTTGTTCGTCGTAATGTTTGTTCCAAACACTGTTTCCTGAATTATCTGTGTGTGTTAAATAATTAACAAAATGTACTCATTGCAAATACGATACATTAAAGAAACAATTGTAACAATGTCACATAATTATGCTGTAACATATATAGGCCTAATAATAACATTTACGACAATACAAATAGTGTGTTTTTCTTACCTTTTGTTCTTTTCTCCGATTGAGACAGTTGTTCCCAATTATCAACCAGTTCTCCTGCCACTGTCAACCAACACTTCTCTTTAACTGTTAAGTCTTTAAAAAACTCGTCAGTTTTGTCCCAAAGTGGAGGATTATCTTGAACCAATGCTATCAACTTGTCACAATCCATAGCAGACAAAAATAAATTGCAGGCAGTTGTATCGACGCAGGCCGTTGAACGTGTACTGTGGGAACAGATCCGTCTGTTTGTTTGTGTCCTACCCCCACGCATCACGGTGCGGTGGACGTTGGCACCGCGACAGTCGCCGGTAGGAAATCCCCAACGACTGGTAAAAACACGCAACGGCGAGTGTGGGAACGGCCACACTGATATCTACGTGTTTACTCCTGTTCTCCGTCACCGCACCGCAGCAACAGACGTCGACCAACGCAATGTGTACACGCAGCCTAACGTATCACCAAGCACATCCACTTCTGCCTCCTCATCGTCCGTTCATCGAGAAGAAACTTTCAAACACCGCCGGCCGCAACAAAATACAATAATGACGAAATTTCAAACAGAACTTCTAAACAAACTTAACCAGCCCGAAGATACAAGTGACCCAGATAAAATGTATCTCCTTTCACTGCTTCCCATGTACAAATCGTTAAGTGATATTGAAAAACTCAGGTTTCAACAACACATTATAAATTTCATGATTTCAGTTAAGGAAAAAACAGCGCCTACTGCCCATCCAACATTCCAAACTAGCCATCAGCACACCTTCAACTTGTCCCGACCCTCGACGACATATGAAAGGGCTGCACACGTCGCAACCGCCCCTCCATCACAACAGCTCACTTTTCAGCTTCACCCTTTTCAAAATCCTGTAGCCTCAAGCAGCCAACATGACACTTCACCTGAGTACCGACCCTCACCATCATACAGTGTTTCGGAACCTACACCATCGCCTGATTTCATGTCCCATCATAGCAGTGCAGATATCTGAAATAACCCTTGCAGCTGTAATGTGCAAAATTGTTCACAATCACTTAAATATTAATAAAGTTTGTTACCTACCTTAGTGTTATTGAAAATCTTTCTTCAGGAGTTAATGGGTTTCTCCAACATGTATCCATCTTGGTAATTTGAGGTCGCACGATCTCCAAAAGTTCGTCAAATGATTTGACTGACATTCTGTAGTAACTAAAAAATTTATCTTCGTGCTTCCTAACTTCTTCAAAAAACGATCTGAACCTGTTAGAAGATGCTCTCTCTTTGTTGTACGGATGCACCCAGTATTTTCTTTTGTTTCGAGGTTTGTCTAGCAAACCTAGACTCTCCGCCAAGCACACTACTCTTACACGCTCCATGACTTACGATCGAATGCAAGCACAACGCTACCGCTGTATGTGGGAACACGAGTACAGATCAACGTCCGTTGGTTTCACCGCAGCAACGGACGTCGACCAACGCAATGTGTACACGCAGCCTTAAACAAACAAGACGGAGACGGAGACGTGAAACAGCAGTCAGGGCATCGGGTTCAAAGTGTGACAGCTGAGGGGGTAGGAGATAGCCTACTAAGGGTGGAAGGCTTTCTATCACAGTGGCCGAGTGGTTAAAATTATAGAGCGTTTAAGCGAAGAAGAGCGCCGGAGTGCCTCACAATATAACAAATTAATAGTAAAACTAAATTTAAGCACCGATAACCCCAAGGTTAGTAGAGGGAAGTTGCCTCGGTCCCGTAAGCGCTGTGTAGCCAGCCGGCCGTGGGTGGGTGACGTCACTAGCAGTCCCGCAGCTGCCGGCCTGCCCGTTATTTGTCTGCCGCTTCCGGCCACAGCAACAAGTGTCGCGTCTTAAAATAAACTCATAGATCGAACACGTTGTTAACACTATTACAACGACCCTTCCATAATTGTTCCATTATATTTATACTCGGTCTAATACTTATATGGCTGCCATTATTATAAATATTATTTACCCCCCCCCCTCCCAAAAATATCGTAATAAAGTAAGTTAACACGCGAAAAACAAAGATTCCATTCATATGATAAGCACAAAAATTATTATGTACATAAAAAACCATTTCGCATACAAATTCAGGTCTTAAATGCCTAAGTACTTCATGTAACAATTGTTTTGTATTTTTTAATTTTTTTTTCCTCCTGTCGTCTGACATGGCACCAGAAGTTCTCTTGGTAGATTTTCGGGATTCTTCTGAAAGACACTTCATCCTTATGAATGTTCTTTGAAGAACAAAGGCTCTGATAATTTTCTTTGGAATATCATTTAAGGAAGGAGCAATATTATCCACCTATTTCGTCACGACGCCTGGGCCTTTTAGAAGTTCTTTACCATGATAATTTTGAAATTCACACTCAAGCTGTTTTGCTTGACATAACCATAGTTCAGACGGTATAGGCTACACAATCCCCCATAAGACAGATGGTTGACCCACAATCATGCAGTTGGTCTTAATTCGCCTCATTCCTACTTTCTAAGTAGGAGAACTCTGATTTGAGTTTTTTTGCCACCCAACCACAAAGGTATTCAAAAGCATTTTCTTCTAATTCAGCAGAAAATTTAAATTCTGTTTGTGTTGTAATGATATCATTCGCGGTAATGTTTCCTTCAGACTTGCCATCTTCTTTAAGAAAATTTGTTTTTTGATTTTTCAGTTTTACTTACTGAATCAAAAAGACCGCTTAATTAAAGCACTTTGCTTGCCACAAAATCCGTGTCATCTGAAGCAGCAGTCGTATTTGTGTTCGTCCGTAGCACACCTTGGTTTTTTCCTAAAATTTTCCTCCTCAGGCGGTATAGTGCGTCTAAAGGCGTGGGATGATCGTTTAATCCTCCACGGGTGCGAATCTGCGAAAACAATTTTTCAATAATGTCTTGATTAAGACGATGAGTCAATATGTAACTAATACCATGTGCCAGTTTCAGATCTCTGTAAAGAAGCTTTAATGATTTCGTGGACACAATGACAACTTTCTGGAAAAGTTGCATTTTTTTTTTTTTTTTTCCCGCAGCAACGCAATTTACTTATTGTTTCAATCATTTTGTTTAAAATTTCGTCTTGAGCAGTTAATTCTTGGTCGTATGCTTTTCGGGATGGTTCGCCAATATTACGGGGTATATAACAGTTCATGGTGTCAAACCATTGGTCACAGGAGAATAAAGTCTGCAGTTTCTTGTGCAACATTCTTGTCAATTCTGGGCAGTTAAGTTTTCAAAGCGATAGCAGTGGTTCGTGACAATAATTCACTTGCTTTCCTTACATTCTGCCGCTACGTTTTTTCCACCGATATATGTGTCTTTGTAGTTTGTGGCATATTTTGAGATCTGAGGATTCTTCTGCATTTATAAGGGCTTCGACTGGTCCTTTATTAATGTGTATGTTACCAGGTAAATTGAACCCTGTATCCAAAAACCAATTCCTGATGAGTTTCAAAAGATGTGGCGGATCAGCAAACACATAAATTTTCTCGGTTTCTGCACTAGGGTGGTTAAAAAATGTCTTGTCTGTACTAATTCCCATTTCCTTCCATAGGCCTACATTTCCTCCCCCAAGATCACTTACTATGGCTTTCACCACGTATCCTGCACCCCGAAGCTTATCAATAATTGACAGAAGAATATGTTTTATCATTTTTGTGTCAAAATTTATGTAAAGTGGCTGCTTCCATTCAGAAAACAAGCCTCGAGCCATTAAAACTTGCATGTATGAAAAAGGTCCGACAACTTCATCTTTTTTCACATCGTATTCCAAACATCTCTTTACTTTAACTTCGTCAAATTGCAGGAATGCTATGCGTTCTTTATCAATCAGTTTTGATCCGGCACCTTCAAGATACTGAAACATGTGATGAAGTAGGCCCTCGCGCATTTCCAAAGATAATGCCCACCTCTGAAGCGTGGATATACCTGGCAAAGGGATATTAATTTTTTTTCTTCAGAAAAATATAGCAACGTTTTCTTAGGTACCTTAATGTGAACGCCAAAGATATTTCATCCACCTCACATGTTACCTTATTCCAAGAAGCAACCCTATTTGATTTTTCGTAAACAACGACAGCACTTGGAAACATTTTTTTGGTTCTTTAAAATCTTTTACATTCTTTCTCTTCAAGTTATTATTTTCTTTCTTTAATTTTTAAATATTTTTGGCATCTGAGAGAAGTTTATTTTCTAAAAGTAATACTTTATGTTTCAGAATTTCATTTTCTTTTTTCAGTTTTTCTTTATTTTCTAATTACCTTATTTCTAGCACTGAGGCTGCTAGATTAGATTACACTTATTTCTTGCGGTTCTTTTATCATCTCTATTGCAATATTTTTGTTTTGTCTTGAATTGTACCGAGAATTACATTCTACAGAATTTGTATCCTCCCGGTGAATATGATTCTTAGACAACAAATTTAGAGATGGTACAGCAGATTTCTTCAAAACTTTCTTCGGTTCAGTTTTGAACAGTTCAGCCTCTAGATCTCTTTCATAGTCCTCGACCATAAAATGATCTGAACAAGCATAAGAAGTATCAGGATTGAATTTATCTTGTCGTTTGCAGCGTTGCACCCATTGGCTTCTGAACACAATTTCTTTTGGAAATCTGTGGTATATGACTTTTTTTTTGTTTTTTCACGACGATTTTTACAAACTGCTACAGCACACCCAGTCCCGGGCATTTTACCACACAGCAAACTAGTATTGAACCTACATTAATGTTATAAAATATTCGTTCAAACGCCGAACACTGCACAATTTGACGTTTATCAGGCTAGGAAATAAAACTCAACACACCCGCGAGGTACACATAAAGTAGCTGAACTCGTCGTGCACATAAAGATGAAACTAGAAGTACGCATGTCATGAAATCGCCTCTATTACAGTGTGTCCAGTTTTTTTGGGACGGAAAGATAAATTTGTGAAAGCGCGCGCGTCTTGACTGGGGGGACGGGACGGGAGCAAGGTCGAGGCGGTGTACTGCAAGTGACGTCACTTCGCTGCCTGCGCAGAAAGATGCGCGCCCGTCTGAGGCAACCTCCCCTTCTACTAACCTTGGGATAACCCGACTATATATGTGTGTGTGCGTGTGTGTATTTATAACTTTGGAGTTAACATTCACCCTTGAGCTGAAATTTTGTTAGGTACCGTCAGTTGGGGTAACATATGTACATATGTATCATCACATCTAATAAATATTTTGAAGAGTTGTAACATGGTTTAACATGTTTTTTGTCTTGAGCCAAAGTTACCCTCAAAGGGCCAATGTTACCCCAACTGACGGTACTTAAGTTGCAATAGCAAACATCTAATGTCTACCCTAAGTTTTATATATATTATATATTCTCTATATATGTTTTCAGCTCAAGAATGAATGTTAACTCCAAAAAAAGATCGAGGTAAAAAAAAAAAAACGAGCATTGCCTACCTAGAAGACAAATGAAAATCAACGTCCTTGAATGCTGAGCTGGTACAAACCCACTACTGCTACTGGTCTTAATTAAAGAGTCGAGCATTCCAAAAATTATACTGGTTGTGACCATAGCACTAAAACTAATTGTGGGCTTTTGTTTTTCTTCAAGGCCATGATGGAGAACAGTGTTTATATCCGCACACTGATAACTGCAGTAGTTTCCATGCTGGGTTTCCTGGCTGCAGGACTTATTGTGAACCTCTTAGGCAAGAAGACAATGGCAAGTGAGTTTCATCTTCATTAATTGTTTTGTTACTTATTATATAAGCAGCATGAGAAACTTGCCCACCATTCCAGTTCTTTCAAAGCACACCTCAATATCATTCCAATAAGGATATGTAAGTCAAGCTATTACAAAGCCACCCAATGTGCTTGAAATGTCAAAGTAAGGCTTGCAAATGCCAAACATCTGAAAAACCACAAGCTGGGAACATGCATCACCAAATTGGAGGTTTTCTTTTGAGACTGCCCATCATCAGTCGTCCCAATGAAGCCCTTTCCGTATTCACTAGCTGCTAACCCTGCTATCTCCTAAGCACAGACATATAAATATGTAAATACACAGTGTAAACAATCACAACAATCTTAAATGGGTACGGATCTGAATAATTATTGTGCTCTTTTCTTTTAATTTTCATTAAGTATGAAGAGCCACTGGCTTTCTCAAAATGAATAATTTGCAATGCCGTCGTCCGGGGTCTCGGGTTCGAGTCCCGGTGCGGTTCCTAGCGGGAGTGGCTGTTGCAAATGTAATGAGTCCGGGTGGGCGCCAGACTAGCTCTGGTGCTAGTCGGTAGTTGGGTCGTGGGGTCGATTGCCCTGCGTGGCCCACTAGGACCGTCGGCGATGTTGCGTGGGTTTAAGGAATTCCCTACTCGGCGGTGATTGGGGATAGCAGGTTTAAAGAAGCATACGCTGAAATGAGGTAATAAATGACGGGCGTCATTTATTCAGGCGACGGTGGCTCTGGTGTAACTTTGTTGGTTACACGCCACGTTGTACAACAGGTGATGTCACAAGATACAAAAACTACACAATTACACGCAACTAAGTCTGAAAGTTACTTAATTAACGTGGCACAAGTTTACAAAAGGAATGTTACACGAGGTTGCGTTACACAAGTTTACGAATGTTACGTGGAGAGATGCGTCGCACAAGTTTACAAAAGAAATGTTACACGAGGTTGCGTTGCACAAGTTTACAAAGAAATGTTACAAAGTCACTAATTGTTCCGTATTATCGTGTCCCTAGGCGTTTCTGAGCCTGGCTGCTCAACGAGGGGTGAGGGTGATTGGAGGCGGCCAATCCCGTAAATCTGCGTATCGAGGCGGTGCTCGCGTCCACGGCAGTGGAGCGCGGACCGCAGCTAAATTCGCTCAAAAGTTCCCTTACGGGGAGTGTCAGTGCCGGAGCGACTGAGTTTAACCAAAGTTCTGTCCTCGGGAGACGGCCCGTACCGGATACTGAACCTACCCCGCAGACCAAGTGTGGTGCAGGGGGGGAGGGGTTTAGATTTATGCGGCCGGATTAGGTCCTGGACCGAAAAACTGGACCGGGTACACACGGAGAGATTATTAAAAGGGGTTTTAAGAATGACTATATTTACCAGAAATGAACTCGGTGTGGACAAAGGATTATGTCTCTCCGTGGGACGTGCGTCCGCCTCGGTCCACGAGTCGCGCTGTACTGGCGTCATGTCATGGCGTCCGGCCGAGGCTCGGTGGCCCTCGCGCCAGGGTTGACCTCATTACGTTAGTTTCTGATATGATATGTTAATAAGAGGATTTAATGATGTTAAATTCTTACATTAATTATAAAAGCTGAATCAAGGTCATTCGTCCCTTCTACAAATGAAAGTAATTATATTTAAGAATTATGTTTGAATTTTTACGTCACACCAGCGACTGTTCGTCTCTTGTCGGATTGCTCTGGTGGGGTTAATGATGCAACACAACGTTTGAATAATTATGTCATAAGGTCTGATTGGCTGATTCAGGCAGAAGGCCGCCAGGGGAACATTCACACGCGTATTGCTGTAGTTACACACGTGAGTGCCCGGGCACTCCTACGTCGCACTTTCGTTGACCAACTTCAAATAAATACGTAACACTGTTTAATAATCTATGTTTGTTTTTTAACGTGGTTGGTTTTAATGACGGTCTGTTTATTTTGGGGGGGCCGGGTTCTACCTTGGTTGCTGGTGGCTCGCCTGACTCGGGTGGGCCATGGCTAGGGGCGCGTTCCGTTAGCGGGGTTGCATACTGGCGGTTGCAGGTCGGGCTTTAGGGTGGCCTTCGGTCGGACGATATCAGCATGTTTAAGGAAAAAAACAAAAATCAAAGGCAGAAACTAGGCTCTACTGGCAAAAAAAAAAAAACGAGATGTTAATTTGAAAGTTGACAGAACCACCTTGGTAAATTAACAACTCATTAAAGACTGGCAAGTGCAACAAACACAACTATTTTAGAAACTAAAGAGGGTTAAAATAATTGTCCATGTGTCATAAATATCCTATATTTTACAAATACTTGGACTACTAAACATAATTATGTTGTGCATTCTGTACATAGAACCCCCCCCCCCCAATAGTTCGCCACTGTCACGGATACAATGGTCAGGACAGGTGTACTATGTTACTGGGTGCCAGGCGGGGTAATGAAACCCCGGTTACGAATGCACGCTGTGGCCAGGACTATCAGCAGATCCCAATCTCACCTCCTGGCAGCTCGCAGGTTGGACCTTCCTGATGCTCTGGTAATTAACGAGGCACCACCAAGTCGTCACGCCCTGAGATCCCCGATATCTCCGCACCCCTTTCTTTGGTGCACATTATATTGATGCCTCAAACATTTTTATGGATTACTTACTGGTCTAATTAACATAAAGGGACAGTCTCATTGGTACCTCAAATGAGTCAGGTAATATGCCATGGCTAACAAAACCCTCCCTTTATTTATTTCTCACGAAACCTCAACTCACAGTTTAAACAGTAAGGTTTAGATAATTTGATCGACACTTATAAACATTTCAACTTCACGTGTGCTTATATGAATTGTAGGTGTTTTATAGGTTTTTATCTTGCTAGGCATCAAGCAATGAGACGTCTGGGTAAGTGTGCAAAATATCACAACTTAGCTGCCTTTATAACAAACTTGCTGATGTCCCAAGTGTGAACATCTGGAGGTTCCCTTCTGTGGCACACTGCAATCTTGTACAATTTTCTGTCAAAGTTAACTGTTATGTGGCTCTTCCTCGGAAACCCTCTTAGAAATGCTTGATTTATGGTCTAGCTTACTCAATGCCAACTTGACTAACAGAGCAAATGTTTTGAACAGAACTGGATTAGAGATCTAAAAGATACACCAATTGATAACCACCCACTTGTAGAGCTAAGGCCGATATTCCAAGAGAAAAATAAGAGTTTAGGTGTTGAATATGCTACATATGTACCTTAAATGTATTCCTAGTGCACTGTAGGACATGGCCAGTCCCTTATTTTTTAGGTAATGTGGTTTGGTGTCCTATTGCCGATTTTTTGCCCAAAATCTACACATACACAGTTTTGAATTTTTCGTTGATTTCGTTTAGATGGCAGGCCCATGTCTGATGCTATTAACTCATATATAGTCATTTTTGTGATCATCAGGAGATGTACCCGAGTATGTTGGTGTACCAAATGAAACTTATTTTATTGCGAAACTAATCTAGAATACATTTTGTACACTCTGATTATTGTCATAACAAGAAATAATCACAATTTTAAAAGTACTTGAGAAAATTAGAAAGGCTGTTTTATTTATGTGCAATGGTGCTACTATCTCTAGTATTTTTAACTTAACAATTGTATCTATGGCTGCGAAACTACTAGAAACTACTAGAATCGTTGGAAATAGTTTCTGACCTCGCACATGGCACCATTTGATTCCTTACTGGATTCTATTTTGAAAAGTTCTGGAATAGGACCCGAGAGTCCTATAGCCCAGTCCTATGCCAGACGGAATCATTTCACTTGGCACATAGTAGGTACATGGCTTAGTGGGCTGATAACTCATTCATACATGTGGGTTGAATGGCACACTGCAAAATTGTTGTAAATAAACACTTTTAGCCCACTTTCTTTTTATTCTCAACCAGATTTACCACAAAAGACAATATGTAAATACATTTTAGATTACTCACAGATACAGCCTCGACAACCGTAAACACTGCAAAAAACAAAATACCATATACAAAAAAAACAATACTACCAACTTCTGAGTTCACATATTCTCGTTGATTTAATTATTTTCAACACCCTCCCTCAATTAAATCAACCAAGTAACTCATCAAACTTTACACATATGACTACTCTAGTCCCATTTGTTTTCTGAGCCTCTCAAAACTAGGCTTACTAAGAGCCTTTGTGAAAATGTCAGCTATTTGATCTTCACTTGACACATAACACAACACTACTGTCCCATCATTCACTTTCTCTTTAACAAAGTGATGGCGAACATCCATGTGTTTCAGTCGCTTGTTTTCAATGTTTGATGCAGCTCTGATAGCTGATTGGTTATCTTCAAAAATAGCTGTTGGTTCCCCACACTGCTGAGATAAATTTAGCTCCAGGGTCAGCTTCTTCAACCAGCATGCTTCTGCTACTGCGGCACTCAGAGCTACATACTCAGCTTCTGTCGTTGATAGAGCCACAGAAGTCTGCTTCTTAGACGACCACACCACTGTGGATTTTCCCAACTGGAACACATATCCTGATGTTGACTTCCGATCTTCAAGATCCCCTGCCCAGTCTGCATCGACGTAGCCTTGCAATTTACTTTGTCCTTTCCTGTATGTCAGACTCAAATTAATTGTCCCCTTAATATAGCGGAGTATTCTCTTCAGGGCTGTCATCAGTTCTTCATTTGCTTGTTCTTGGTAGCGGCTTAAGAAACTTACCGCCCAACAAATATCTGGTCTTGTACCTGACACTGCATACATAAAGCAACCAATGAGCTGCCTGCACCTAAGTTCAACGTTTCTCTCACTTCTCTCAGTATTATGAAGACTGACCTTTTGGTTTGGATCTATAGGTGTTCCCACGGGCTTACATTCTGTCATTCCAAACTTACGTAAGACACTTGTAAGGTATGAGGTCTGATTCAGCGTGGTTCTTCCAGTCGACAGGTTACGTTCAATCTTGATTCCTAGGTATGTTGAAACCATCCCCAGATTCTTCATTTTAAAATATGTGCATAATGTGTTTTTAATTGCTTCTATCCCCTTTTCATCTGTACCCACTAATAACACGTCATCCACATACAGGAGAATATACAGGCCACTTGATTCATCTTTCTTGTAGTACAGACAGAAGTCACTTGTGGACCTGGTGAATCCTTCCTTCTCCATAACTTTGTTGAACTTTGAATTCCAGTATTTAGGTGACTTCTTTAAGCCATACAAGGATTTGTTTAATTGTAGTACATTACCTTCTTCCACTGTTACACCTTTGGGCACTGATAAATAGACAGTTTCTTCTATGTCTCCGTAAAGGAAAGCTCCTGCTACATCCATTTGATGAATGGGCATGCCCTTATGATTTGCCATAGCTACAAGCACCCGCATTGTCGAAAGTCTTGCCACAGGGGCATATACATCAGATGAATCAAAATATTCCTGTTGCTGAAACCCTCTAGCAACAATTCTGGCCCTGAACACTGTTGGTGGGTCGCTTCTATCATCCCTTTTTGTTTTAAATACCCATTTTGTCTCTATAAGATTTACATCTGTCGGCCTTTTCACTTCAATCCATGTATTGTTTTCCTTTAAATTTTCCAACTCTGTTTTCATTGCAGTTTTCCAATTTTCTGACTCTACACTGTTTATGGCTTCTTCATATGTGTTGGGATCATCAGGTTCGCTCATGCACAACAAATTGAAATCATAATCAAATCTCTCCGGTTTACGCAACTTGTTCCTATCTCTTAAACACCTGGCCTCCAATGAACCCCTTTCTTCAACACTTTCACGCTTCTCCCAATTAATGTTTTCAGTTCTAGGTTTTTCCGGCGTTGGCTTTCTTGGTATGTCTGTATCAGGGAATTCTTCTTCCTGAAGGTTAGGGAAACCAAGAAAATCTTCCTTTTCATTATCCTCTATATCTTTCTGTGTCAGCGCACCTGGTATGGTTATTTCAACATGTGGCTTTTCTTCATGATTAGGAAATCCTAACAAGTGTTCTCTTTCTCCATTTTTCAAAGGTCCAGAGCTTGTTTGTAATGGTTCCCTGCAATCTCTCACATTTGAGAATTTTACGTTGCAGCTCACTGTCACCCTGTTTTCTTTTGGTAGGAAAATACGGAATCCTTTTGATGTTTCGCTATAGCCAACAAATATGCCTTTCTTGGATTTTGCATCCCACTTCTTACGGGTCTGATCAGCCACATGGATGTATGCTTCCGATCCAAAAACTTTCAACAATGTTATGTCATAGTTCTTACCCTCCCACAATTGATACGGTGTTTTGCCTGCAACTGTACTAGTACCGGTTCTATTTATCACATAGACAGCGGAGTTTACTGCTTCTGCCCACAGATGTTTTCCCAATTCCTTAGCTATCATCATAGTCCTGGCTGACTCAACTATTGTGCGCATCTCCCGTTCTATCCTTCCGGACTGTTCTGGACAGTATGGCACGCTTCTCTCATGAACAATTCCTAAATTGAATAACAGCTGTTTCACGTCATTGTTAACAAACTCTGTTCCGCAATCTGTACGAAGGATTTTAAACATCTCATCCTTCTGATTTCTAAACCAGGCTGCAAACGTCTTCAATTTTTCTCCAACTTCACTCTTACTTTTTAAGAAGTAGACAAACCGGAAATGTGAATAATCATCCTTTAGAAGCAAGAAATATTTAGATCCACCTATGGACTGAGTTTCCATGGGACCACACACATCTGCGTGTATTATTTCCCCGGTTTTTGAAGTTGTTGTGTTGCTGTCTTTGAAGGAGCTTCTTGTCTGTTTACCTAAAATGCAAGGTTCACATACCACATCAAGTTCATCTGTAATCTCTTGGCCATACGACTTTAACACCTCTTTTACCTGTTGTTTATTTTGATGAGCCATTTTTTCGTGCCAGCAATTTAGGGTTTGCTTCTCACCTACGAAGGCAAAAGTAGATTGATGTGGTTTAAATCTCATTTTATAAAGGTTTCCTGCACGTTCCGCCAGCGCCGATATTTTGCATTGACTGTTTAAGATTTTTGACATGTGGTTGTTCGAAATCATAGTATAACCCTTGTCCAGTGCAGATCCTACTGAAAACAGGTTTATCTTCATATCTGGAACGAACAACACATTCTGCAATATGATTTTTGAGGTACTCTCACAGGTATCTGACAACAACTTGACATTACCAATACCTTCAGCTTTCAAAACTCTTCCGTCTCCAAATTTTACAAGCCTGTCTTTCTTCAAGACCCTATATGATGTGAACAGTTCCCTTCTACAGCACAGATGTTCTGAAGCTCCAGTGTCTAAAAACCAAGTATTGTCATCACATGTGTCACAGGTCAGAGCTGATGTAAACACAGTGAATGCTTCTTCGTTTCTGTTAGCATTATGGTCTTCATATTTTTGCATCTCCCTTTTGAAATGATAACAATTTCTTTTAATGTGCCCAATTTTATTACAGAAATGGCAGCGAATTGGATTTTTCACTGTACTCAATCTGAAACATTGGGCTCTCAGGTGGCCAATTTTTCCGCATTCAAGACACTTCGGATCGCCTTTTCTCGCAAGCAAAAGCTGTAGAGTCATCTTCTCTCGATGAGTAGGTTCTCTCCTCTTCCATTAGCAGTCTAGCAGTCAAATTTCCCAGAGTTCGCCCCTCAACTGAAACAGAATCCCAGGCACTGACGAAGTGAGCATATGTTGATGGCAAGGCCATAAGAATTTTGGTTATTACCATATTATCAGACAGTTTTTCGCCAAGTTGTTTTAAACTACTAACAGTCTCTTCGATTCTGGACAGAAATTCAGACATACTTTCACCCGGCACACACTGTAAATTAAAGAATTTATGTTGCAGCAGGTGTACAGAAAGTTCAGAATTTTTTTCAAACACAGTTAACAACTTCTTCCAAATTTCTTCTGCATTTTCACATGTCAAGACATGCGCCATAGGTCCTTCATTCAATCGTGTAACGATTATATCTTGAGCTAGAAAGTCCTTCTTTTGCCATTCTTGCAATGTTTGTTCATAATTTTCACTTCCTGGCTCAGGTTTTACGCATGTCCCAGTTACTACGTCATATACACCTTTTGCACGCAATGTAACAGCAATCTGGAATTTCCAAGTTTTCCAATTACTTTCGGAGCTTAGCTTGATCACGTTAGCTTCCATCTTGTTTGCAACAACACTACTGTTTATCTTGCGTGCACGAACTAAAACAATTTTTTTTTTTTTTATTTGTTTTCTGGGCCCATAACCTGTTGTAAATAAACACTTTTAGCCCACTTCCTTTTTATTCTCAACCAGATTTACCACAAAAGACAATATGTAAATACATTTTAGATAACTCACAGATACAGCCTCGACAACCGTAAACACTGCAAAAAACAAAATACCATATACAAAAAAACCAATACTACCAACTTCTGAGTTCACATATGTATTCTCGTTGATTTAATTATTTTCAACAAAAATGTAGTCTCTTTACCCAAGCCATGATATTTGAAAACATTCACCCTGAGTTGCATGCAAAGCATGTTGCTCCTAGCCAATGTAATAAACCTGTATGAGTTCGAAGTAGAGACTATTGCATAATGGGTGGAAAATATGTTATCACAAATGCAAACATAGATATGTGCTGTTTTGTTTCAAGCAAGCACCTACTTTCTGGGAGGAGTGTGTGGGATCGCCATCTACTGGTCCCGATCTTCTGAGCTCACCCTTGCACTGGCTTCCTTGTTCATTGCATTATGTAGTGTCGCACAGATAGCAGTGTTAAGCATCACAGTGGAATACTTTCCCACGACACTAAGGTATGTATCATAAAACAGTCTCGGTAGTTAATTAGATACCCAACATTTTTAATGATCAAATATTACAGACCTAATTAAATAATCAGGGAATCTAAAAATAGTTAAGATCAAATTTCTTGACACTTACAGCTCATTTTAACATTTTTTTATACCAGAAAAATCATTTTTATACATAATAAGCAAAAAAAAAAAAAAAAAGATCTACTATTCACAGGAATGTGCAGAATTTTGTGTGTGAAAGCTAAAACCTTTTCTAAGATATTCCACACAATTTAAGTGGACAGTCTCCAACTATTTATGTTTAATGTGCAACCATAAAAGAAATGCAAGTTTTGTGAACTTTAATTTCCAGCCGCAAGATTTTAATAACTTGCATTTGTAGTCTGGTCCTAAAATAATCAAACATACCTACATTACCTGTACTACATACACACTACTGGAAACTGGAACTCTTTTTTTTTGTGAAAGTTTCGTACTCCTATTTTGAACATCAAATTCTTGTTTCAGGAACATAGCTATCAGCCTTGGCCTAATATTGGGACAAACAGGAGCAATGGTCGGAAATATAACATTTCCAGCGTTGCTGAGTATCAACTGTACCATACCATTTATTCTAATGGGGTCATGTGCACTAGGTAAGGATGTACTTCGAAAACAATCTGTTATCAGGTATTGAATTCGTAATAAGTTTTAAAATAATTTGCAGAGAAATCAATTACTCAAATTTATAACATGTAACTTTACAATGAGAATTGCCACTTAAAATTAATAAATATTTTGTAAATGCTCAAAGCAATTGGTACAACCTATTTAGCCATTTTAAAGTGTAAAATTCATTAATAGGGAGAGTCAAAAATTTATATAAAAATTTTAATTCACTCTTTCTTCAACACAGACATAATTAAAGAGCAAATAACAATTTATCATTCTATATTATAGTAACTTGAAAGCCAAACCTTCTAGGGTTGCCTCAATATTCATTTATCTCAGCACTTCCTTGGCTTCCTATTTATGCATTGAGCATTCATTTCAGCCAAAACCTGCATCTTATCTGTTCACACAAGCCTAGAGTCCCCTGACTCAACCTATCTCCAATTATATGTTGGAAGCACAACTAATAGCTGAAGGCTTACCCTCTCATTTGCCGACAGCCACACAACGTGCCTTTATTTCTTTGTCCTGTGTATCTAACTGGCCTCTCATGCACATTGTCCATACTATTTCTATGCCTTGTGCCTTAATGCTCTCTTGCAAGCAGTCAACAATAAGGATGTCGTGGCTCATCTGCTCTTTATCTAACCATCTGCATGCCTCTAACCTTACAGCAAACAGCACCATTCAATTTTTGACATATCTTTTTAGCTCCTCCTAGCTGCAGTGACCTGCAATTGTTTTTAAAATTCATTTACTAAAATTATTTCTCAAGACATGTTGAAACAGTAATGAACCATTTTTATTTTCTTCATTTACCATAAGTAATGTTATGTATTTGTGCTATTTTGTTGATCACTTTACATAAATGTTAGAATAGTTTTCGTGAATGTCTTCTGAGCTTACAAATTTTACTAAAACAAATCTTAAAATATAAAATATTATTTAATTGTATACTATTGCTATATAAAATTTATTTAAAATATTTTACTTGTTTTAAAGACTATTTCATACAGTTTAATTGTATTTATTTTATGTTACTCAAAACAATATATATCAATCTTTTTTCTTCATTTTACAGGTTGTTCTGCACTAAGTACCTTACTCCCAAAAACTAAAAACAGAAGGAATTCGGTGGCACTTAAAAACACTGTAACTTAGTTATAAATAAGTTATTTCAATAAAAACTTTTTTTTACTTCTCACAACTAATAAAAATATAATTCTGTTTCATTTAACTAATTTTCCCACTTCCTTCCTTTCACTTCTTTCCTCAAATGAGCTTACACAAATGCCTAAGATTTTGTCTCACAGTGATCATAATTGCATGTGCATAAATTAAACTTATACAAAGACTGAGCAATGATTTTTCAGAAAATAACTATTATGATATCCAATAGTTTTTAAAGCAGGTATAAATTACTTAATTTTAAGCATACTTAAAGACAAAAATTAAGATAAACCTGTCTAAATTACTTAACCATAATGACCAAGAAAAAATGTCAGATAAAAGTACATACATATTGTCTTATGATGGAAGTTACAGAAATTTTTATTGTCAGTAACTTCAAAATTAATTTTTATTTAGAAGAACAAATTAAGAAAACTACTCAATGTTTGTACTTAAAACTTTGTGTTATATTCATTTATAAAATTAAGGTATACATACTATGCAACTCGAGGAACAGAAATATCATATCATATCATATGAATTTACGAATATCTGGAGTAATACATACTTAGCCATTCTATTTGTGTAGGTTTAAAAACAAACATGTGATTTACTGCGTAGAAACTGGGATGTGTCACCCAACTACTAAATTTTATTCACTATCCAGTGCAGTCGCACGTCCTGTAGAGGTTCAGTAAATGTGTTAAACTGATTCTGTCATTCTGTTGGAAAAAAATTATTTTTAATTAAACCTTTTCTATTCTGACATCTTGAAGTCCCTAGGTTACATTTCACATTCGGAATAACACAGCCACTTAAATGTAAACAAGGCTGCAATCAGAACAAAGTTTTACAATATCATAACAATGTTTTATATGCAACACTGTGGGTGAGCATACGCCTGAAAAAAAAACTTGTGAGTAGCAAACTGCAGTTACTAGTGAACTCTAAACGTTTATTATTTTTATACAACTTAAGTACTATGCAACATTTGTATTATGCGGTACAGTATGCCCACAAACAGCAAGCTCAGTGTAGCATTGTCTTATATATTACTTAAAGTTCAATAACGAGTGAATAATAGGCAGTTTGCAACCAATGCAAAAAATTCCTAGAACTCTTTAAGTGTACTTTTATAGTTTCTTTAGTTTTTATAATCAATTATGTTAAATAACTTTGCCATCGTATGAAAACATTTACAATAATTTGTAAACTATGTCTTTTAAAAATGTTTCAAATAAAATTTTTTCTACAATCATACTATTTGAATTCAATTATCATATTTAGGAGGTTTTTTTTTTTTAAAAATCTGAATTTGATATGAACTGATATTTCTACAGGCCTATAAAACAATTAAACTTTACCCTTCACTTAAACAAAACTGTTACACTCCAGCACTTGCTCTGTTCAGACTTCTTTGCTGATTTTATTGAATAATGCTGTTCAACCAATAAGTAACAAATTTACCCGCAAAACATAACATGGGGAAGTGGCATGCCATTTAAAGACCTCTTTGCACACATGCCCAGCACACGCACAGGCGCTTTATGGACGGACGTGTTCCTTCTCATACAGTACGAGCAGGGAAAATAGATCATCGCTCGGCCAGTGAACAAGCAAGTTACGAGTTGCTTAGCAGCTCTCGAAACACTTTAAGGACACACAGTGCAGACAATTTCACGTCTATGGTCCAGGAAGTGTCGTCTTAACCCTTTCAGTCTTTTATTCAGAAATGGGAATGCCCATGCAGAAATTACTTCAAGGACATTGGGGCCCTGGCAGGCTCAGTTGATAAGTGAATTTTGTTTGGTGCAGCTGGACAATCATTTCTTTGTTCAGGCAATAACATAATTTTCTTCATCAAGATAAGTTAACTGCAATGTTTCAACCAAGCAAATTATGCACTCTTGCTAGTGAACAATAAAATCTTTCGGAACTTGTGACTTAATCAACCGATAATTACCCTGAATAGCATGAAAAAGTTAACCTTAAATTTCTGAATTTCATTTATGCTTCATTGTTCAAATGTGAGGGAACTAGTATTATGAAAAAATTGGATCACTTTAGCTAGGTCAATATGACTCGCAGAGAGGGGTGGAGGGATAGAGGATATATCCCACCTCCCCCTACAATTCCTAAAAAATCTATAAAATCTATCATTTCCATCAACAAAAGAAAAGAATTTGAAAGCAAATATGTAGCAAGAAAAAAAATTATGTGTGCGCTCCTGATGACTTGCTACAGTGTGAATTGTTAAATCACGATCAAGCCCACGGTGTTTACAAATACTGGGAGAACCAAGTTCAGGACTTTAACATTCAATTTTACTACAACTTTTGTAAGTCACACTGGCATTTTTATGTATTATTATAATAAGTAATTTAAACATATCTAAATACCTCCCATATTTCAAAAGGCAGTTACAAACAAAAAACAAAGGTCCAGAAAAAATACTTTTATTTGTGAACAACTAATACTATGCCATTTTACACTACTTGGTTTTAAACATTATGTCCGGTAAATGGCATCTTCCATTATTGACACATTGACGAAGCCTTTCCTGAAGTTGTCCAAAGTTTGTCGTATCATTTCTGGTGGAATGGCAGCCACTTCCTGGGTGACTTGTCTCCTTAAGTGCTTGCATGTTGTGGGGTGATGTTTGTACACTTGCACATTTAAGTGTCCACGAAGAAAAAAATCACAAGGTGATAAATCAGGTGCCCTTGGAGGCCAGGCGATGTCTCCTCCCAAAAAGAGAATACGTCCAGGAAACAACTCTCCCAAAATTGCTGGAGCTCGCCAAGAAGTGTGAGCTGTGGCTCCGTCTTGTTGAAACCAAACTTCTCCCTCTGCATGGTCCCTAACAAACTGGTTTAACTTATGACGGTGGACGGTCTCAATCATGTAACAGTAGCGATTCAAATTAAATGTTACCATTAGCCCATCTTCTTCAAAAACATATGGACCCCACACACCAAATTCAGCAATGGCACACCAAACTGTCACACGAGGGCTCTGAAGTGGTCGTTGACGAGGGGTCTGAAGTGGTCATTGGTGAAGTTCCTGAGGGTTTTCTGCTGCCCAGTAGCAGAACTTTTGTTTATTTACAGTACCTGACAAGTGGAAGAGGGCCTCATCAGACAAAATCAACACAGTGCCAGGAGGAATGTACTGAAGAATTTCCTCCCACACAGCTCTGCAAGTTTCAAAATCTCTCTCACTTAGGTAATTCTTGTGTAGCCACAATTTTTTATGGGTGCATGTGAACATCTCTGTGCAGGATTCTTCTTACATTCCTATCAGACAATCCCAGGGCAGCTGCCTGTTTGAGTGCTGAACGCTTTGGAGATTTCTGGATGGACGCTCTCACATGCGCCACATTTTACAGCAATGTTACGGTCTGAGGTCGGTCAGATTTTCTTTTTGGTGCAGAACCTGTTGCTCTAAAGTTTGATATCCAAACATTAATAGTTTTTCTGCCCGGAATGCAATCATGTCGGCCAAGTTCAAACTTCTTACTGACAATAGCACTTATACAGTTATTAATTGATACCTCCTTCCCCACCGCAACTCATACAGCGCCCTCTCCAAACACAAGAGGTGTTTTTGCTGGACCCTATGCCATTTACAGAAACACCTATCTTTATGTTAGAAACCTTTTCTAACATAGAAACCTTTTCAGAGATAATTAGGATTACAGTGGATGCCTTCAACTATTTAAATATAATGTGTTACTATAAACTGAAAAGAAGTGTCAAAAAACAAAATGCAAGTTAGCAAAAGGCTGCTGGATTTTCAGCACCATTACTGTTTAGTTATGAACCTATTTTTGACATTCATGGCCAGTTTTTCAGATTTACTATATTTTCCTAACTTTCAAGACCTGTAGACACACTGAAATCATTTTGAAGGTAACAAGATTTAAAGATAATCTTGAATCCAATGATGAAATCTTTTTACACTGGGTGTTCACATGGAAAAAAAAATAAACTGAACTACAGTCCTTTCAAAAATATCATTGTGCACTTATTTGAAAAACAGATTAAAAATAAATGTTAAAATAACTTCTCATATTTGCAATGCTTAGCAAATTTCACAAAGACTATAAGAAATTACAAAATGTCATAGTTAATTTTAACAGTGATTTTTGCAGTAGGCAAATTTCCATTTAAAACTACAACATTTAAGCATTTCAATGACTAAAAGAAAAAAAATCAGCAAAAAAACTGCAATTTGTAGATGCTTGGTAACTGCAAACTTTTACTTGTACTTAACACTGAAATTGAGGGTAGAAAAGTTGAAAAAACACACATTAAAAAAAAATTAATCTTCAGTGAAACCTTTCCCAGCTGTTACAAATAAGAAATGCCAAATGGCGAAAAGAGTAACTAAAGAGGTGAGGACCCTATATACATAAAAAATAGGCCCCTAAAACAAAACAGTTTGAAGAGTCGTTTTGCATAAAGATATACAAATACAATCCTTAAGAATACAGTTTAAAAAATTACTATGTTCTATAAGACCTAAAAAACTAAATACTATGACATAACTTCAAAAGCAAGTTATCATGGTGTCAAAGGATACACATATACATACTTACAATAATATTGGAATGGTTGGCCACAGATGGTGGTATTTATTTATTCTTTGGTTGATTTGAACTGCACAATACACTGTTCTGTAAATTACAGTTACCAGTCACGAAGTAACTTTGTCAATAAAATCACATTTCTAACCCAAGAAATTCATATTTCATCTGGCCGTACTTGCCGTTCGCCTTCGATCAGAAACATCTGCAAGGCCCTGTACAACAAATAAGAACCCAACTGCTGTTGCTGGGTCTTGGTCCACGTGCTGGCGACTCCGTAATATTCACCCCTTTTGCAGTTCCTCAAGTTTCTCAAGCCAATGGCATCGATCATGGCCGCCTCCCGGGTAAACGCTTCCGCTGGGATGACGGTCTGGAAAATGTGGAGGCACACCACGCCCAAATCCTGACGCCAAACGTCCAGGATGAGCCGAACCTTACTGTTGACGTGGGGCCTCGGTTTCTTCCAAGCCGCCACCGCCTCGTACAAATGAGCGTAAGGGCGGGCACGCGTCCCCTTGCCCACATAGAACACAGCAGACAGGAAGGCGGACCACTGCTCTTGCCGGGACAGCGTCTCACCGCGACGAGGCAGGTTGCGAGACACCCGGGGGTCCAGCAGCAGGTAAGTGAAGGAAGTCTTCAGCACGCCTTTCCGCCATCGACAAGTACGGTCCGGAGACGAAAACTGCTGAGACACTGCTTGCTCAAGTGCAGCGTATGAATTTACAGTCTCAATGTTATTCAGTGCTTTCTCCAGGACACTACTGTACTCTGAAACAAAAAATTAACTTAACTACACATATTTTTACATTTAAAAACTTACATCATGTATCTTAAAACCATTTTGTTTTGTTTTATTTTTCCTTTTGTATATACGTAATTCCTAATTTACTTTCCTCCAGTCTTCATTTTCAAGTAAACTTCTAAAGGATACTTGAAATGTAATTTATGACTTGAAGATGAATATTGTACTTAATTAATTGCACTGCTTTTGCAGTCACTGGAAACCTATAGCTCTACGAACCAATAATGTTAAGTTAAGGATGAAACTACTGTACATTCCCCATTTCCAGCATACACAATATATTTGAAGGGAGCAATGGTGGAGTAAAATAACTTCAGATATTCATGAATCATCTCACAATCATCAATGTGGATGATCACAATTTGAGTTATCTATGTTAAACTCTTCCAGTATGTGCTATAGACTAATAATAATCTATACAAATATAATTGACTACACTTCAAGATTAAAACTGCCAATCTATGTAAGTGCCTCAAATTTTTAAAATTTTCAAATCGCACATTTCTATGAATGGCATTTGACCTACTTGTGAACAATTTGTAATAAGGCTGGCTTTACAAATAAAGTCATGGCGAAGACACTACTTACCATTCATACCACAACAATTATGTGAATTATTTATATTAAGTATATTTATCGTATTAACCCACAAATAATGTGACTCTGAATACAATGCAACCCCAAACTTCTTGATTATGAGTTTATGAAAAATACTTTATGGACTGGAAATCGCAATTCAAGTTTATATAGCACTTGAAAATTGTTTAAAATATTAGATTAATTCCATATTTTCTACCCCTTCTGGTGCCACTTTCATCATGGTCTCTTTAGAAACACCAACCTGCAGTTAGAAAATATTTGTTTTATGACTAGTTCCAAAGAATGTGGTGATTACAGTGGTTAACAGCTGTCTAAAGTGGTATGTGACACATTTAAGAGGAAAAACCTGTAGTTTTTCAACTCGGCTGTTCCCAATGACAAAATACAAGTTTGAAAATATAATGAGACCCACACTTTTAGTTTCCCCAATTTTATTTTATTTATTTATTTATGTTTGTGACATGCCCAACAGTTTGAAACTTCGATGGTGGGCACATCATACACACATACACATATATACACGTACACACATACAGATGATGTAAATACAAAATTGTAGCATTATAATCAGATAATTACAGTATTTACTTTACTGCAGAAATAAATATTTATAGAAAAATGTTTTGTCATGAACTAGCTAGGCCTATAATAAAAGTCATACCATACATTAAATCTAAAAATAAATCAAACTTACAATAAAGATCTACAAACGTATCTCTCACCTCGAACTATGTTTCCTGTGGGAGGAGGCAGCGACAAGTGTTTATGCAATGCATATAATCTCTTCAGATACACTCTTTTGGTAGTGGCTGTGATAGGACCAATATTCTGCCCCAGCTTCCTAAGGTCTTTGCGGAGGGTATCGCTGTCATAATCCAAACTGATAGGGAATGAAGCAGCAGTGGACGAGACTGCATCATCTGGCAAGAATTCAGATGGGTTAACATTTCCCCGATTTTTCCATTACTTTCCATTCCAAAATTACAATTTTTGCTGATAAAATTTTTAAACTTATTTACATATTTTGCAATATTCCGAAAGAAATAGCTGCACTAGTCCAAACAGAACCATGCATATGTCATTCTACAGTGCGTGTGACTATGTATGAAAACACCACCTGGAAAAAATTATGTGTTCCAAGTCAGGTGCTGACATACCGAAGCACGATATTTAACAAGCACAGAGAACATTATCGCCCAGCAACATGTGCACTGCTTTCGAAATAATAATTCTTCTCAAAAACCTCCATAATCACAATAAGGAACAACGCAGGAAATTTTTCTTTAAGATGCAAACTATGCTTCTATAAAAAATTATTTATTTATTATTCAACTAAAATTTTTGAAAACCAAGAGATTTAAACATACAAATCAAACAATTTTGTCCATAAGTCACTGGTATTTTAGTTTTCTATTGATTAGTTTTTGAAACTTTAATTTGGAAGATAAAATCAATGATTGAGCAACTTCCGAAACTGTGTACACAGTTCCATCAGCAGTAATAAAATTAATACTGAAATTATAATTTTTTTTTCACCACCTTACCGTTTACAATTTTACACTTTGCTAGCATCTGTGTCTTAAAGTAAACTGAACATTAATTTATTTTGTTCTTTTTACAGCACTTTTTTGATCCCCTTAAAATTTAAAAAAGAAGTCCTCTCTAATTTTCACATAAAACTATATTCTAAAGAAATTCAGTAAACTTTTTGCAGTCTTTCAAAAACAAGTTTTATTGTGCTTGCTAATAAATATGTGCATTTGAAAAGAAATTAGCAACTTACCTACCTCGCTCTTCTTGCAGCGCAGAACTAGAATGTTTGTCTTCTGTGAGTAACTGCAAACTAAAAAAAAAAAAAAAAAAAAAAAAAAAAAAAAAAAAAAAAAAAAAAAAAAAAAAAAAAAATCATGACTATTACTACTTGTTTCTTGTTATGTATTGATTTTTACGAAAAAGAACCTACAGATTTAATCTGTGTGGTAACCAGATTTTTAAATCATCCTGAAAGCACAGTAAAATCAGCCTTCACAGTGTGAAACAAGTATTTGACAGATTACAGAGATTAGAGTATTCTTTGTCTGAACATTCAAAAATATGTATTCTTTGTTGTATGGATGGGGTTTTACACTGCACAGTTTTGCACAGAAACTTAAGGCAATGGGATGTCCAAGATTAATATGGGCTCCAAACCACCTGGGTTGAAACTGTGGGTTCATAAATTAACTACTGTATTTACTCGCATAATGTCCGCAGTAATTTGGCTACATTTTTGACCAAAAAAAATGGGGTGCGGACATTATGAGGTGAAGTCCGGGAAAAAAATTTTTCCCTCAAAATTTTACGTTTTGGGTAGAGTAAAAAAATTGTTCTCTCATAATTAGTTTACTAGCCGAGCGCTGGTGACTGGTGACCCTCCGCAGCGGACGTGAGAAATGTGACAGGTGTCTAAATATTTGGGTGCCGGCGATTAGTGGAAGACGCCTCTCATTTTTTTCTTCTTCTCTCACTCGCGTGTGCGCTCTTACGTTCAGAAGCCACAGCTAGCCTACACAAAATAAACGCTTTGCGTGAAAATATATTTTTTTAATCTTTCATTGAGATGGCCACTGACGGCATGGGGCAGATGTCTAATGTCTGCATTAGCCGGCGCCGGCGAGTCTCCCTCCCTGTCCCTTGTCATTGTCTGTATAAAAAAACCGTGCGCATGTACCCCCACCACTTCTCCACTACCTCCCCTACTTTGTGACGTAGTGTGAGTTGACGTGTACTTGTGCTATATATAGCCCATCCCCTTGCAACTCGCGTGACGTCACAGGCAGCTGCGCAGTGGAGTGCGAGTTTCTGAGTCCGGACGGTTTCACCACGCTACAAAACCCTCTCAGCGACCGCTCCGGAGAAATGAACTCAAGGTCAAAGCATTGTTGACAGCGTCTGTAATTTTCCATCCCGTTACTGTGCCTTTCAGGGGTGGCCAAGGTTGCTTTGTCTGGTGCGGACTTAATGCGGATTTTAAAAAATTCCATTTCAAGTATTTAAAAAGAAATGTGCTGACATTATGCGATGGCGGACATTATGCGATTAAATACGGTAGTAATGGGGTTCAGTTTTTCGCTAGATACAGAACTAAACTCTCTCAGTAGATAGTTACCTGTCACGCTCAACCAAAAACACTTTCTCCAAGAGGACGACGCCTTCTTCGTCATCAGTGTACCTGTACTCTTCACAAAGCGGTACCAACGAGTTACGACTGTCAACACTAACTGAAGAGCACTCCCTGGGGCTTGGTTCTGGCTCAGCAGTGTCCACAACAGGTGGCTGAGAACACGTCCTTGGGCCAGACATGGAGCCACCTTCGTCGCTGGTCATCAGGTCGGACACTTGTACAGTGGGGACCCGTCTGCGATGGTGTTCCACCGAGTTACGCACAGCACTCTCATCTTCAGTCAACAAACTACCAAACATGTCCTCACAACTCAAGTACGCTGCACCTTCCACAGAGCCATCTTTTGTCTTATTCTCACACGTTTTCTCGCTCCCTGCCTCTTGCAAATCTACATCAGTTTTTCCTCTTGTGGGCAGAACACTACATTTGTCTTCAAAGTGGTGTACCAAACTGCAATTTTTATCAAAAGATTTCAGTTCTTCAAGAACCAAATCACTTGAAGTAGATCTGTTTCCTTCCGTAGGCACACTGGGTAATACGTCAGCATCATTCATACTGCTGCTATCAGAATGCAGCACTGTGTCACAAGTGTTAAAATTTTCCTTAATGGATTCATTACCACCACCTTTGTCACAACGACCTGGTATCTTTACTGAACCAGTATCTCCCCTGCAGGCTAGGACATGCTTCAGTTCGGAGAGGAAGTCTTTGTGCTCATTAGATTTATTATTACTAACCTTATTAACTGATATTATGCTGGTATTCACAAATTCTCCATGACTATGCAATGATATTATATTTTCTTCAATATGTGACTTGTTGGTAAACGGCTGTTGTTTATTTTCTGAGCACACAGGCGCAAACGATGGTCTAAAATACTGTGTCTGTGTGCCTGCAGATCGAGTCTCTGGGGCTTGCAGCTCTACCGCAGGATCGGTGACGTGTCCCGAAGAGAGGTTCTCGCTGGGTAAAATAGCTTTACCTGTGAGGGAAAAATGAATCATAAGTCTTAGTGTCACTTCTGTTTGCCAGACATAAAAATGACACATAACCCAGATTTACATATTCAAGCAATTAGTTTTATAATTTGATAATTAATTTAAAAAATTTCAAAAGAAATCTTAAAAAATTCTATTTGAAGAATTTTTATAATGGTTGATTACAATTGGTTTTAAATACATAAATATTATCAATTAGCGAAGTTTTCAATATTTTTAATGACATATAATACCAACATACCTATTATTAAATTTACTGTTTGTGCTTTATCACTTATAGTAATCAGACACACAGGTTACATACTGAACCAAGTGGATATACAAATCCAAAGCTAGCACGAGAATTCAAACCTGGCCTACTACTTAACACTAATGGTTACCAGCTTGAAACCTAACTTAATCAACTATTTACTTGCTACTGTTCCTACGTTGATTTTTAACTGCCATAGTTTTAATCACAAATTCAACCTAATGTGATGGCATGCACAAATACTTATTTAAAATTACAAACATAAAAATGAATAATTTATTATTTGTATTTGATTTCAATTATTTACACATCAAAATAACGAATATTTGTTTGTATTTTAAGCACAGTGAATCTGTTTCATATTAATTCATATAATGATCAAAATTAAGGTTGAATTATTGTTGTACATTATAAATGTGAAAATCCAAAATTCCCTGAATTAACAGGCCTGATATTACTACTCAAGTCTATTTTCACATGGGAACAGTGAACATCAGAACGGCTTAAGTTAGAAACAATGTGATCAAACAATAAGCTGTTAGCTGGAAAAAAAACCTAAAAATTTAAAAGCATAGGTACATATTTTTACAGTTTAGTTTAAGACGTTACAAAATTAAATTTAAAATGAAACACCATGTAAAGGTATTTTTTTATATTACCCTAAAATTATTTTTAAAAAATTTAAATGATATTTTTTCCCTCTTTAATTATATGAATTTGATATTCATGCTAAAACCGGTATCTGAACAGGCCTACAGGTTCCTGTAGTTTCACCACAAACCCCTGGCAGGTTCACACACCCGGGTTGCTGGCGCTCACACCCTGCCCCTGGAAGCTCTCCAGCAACCGCAGCGCGGTCACCTGCCGCTTCAGCCGGGCGTGCTGGAAGGCATCGCGACCCTCCTCGTCCGTCAGCCGAGGGTCCCCGCCGTTGACGAGCAGCAAGTACAGGGTGGCGACCTGGCCCCACACCGCGGCCACGTGCACTGGGGTCAGGCCCTCCACCGATCTGCACGCACCACCGTACCACACCTACCGCTCTCAGCCACCACGACAACCTTCCTCAACGATATCGCCAATATCCTTGAGGTTATTCAGATCACGTGCCTCCCACCCAGACAATCCAGGTTTCGCAAGAAGGCCACATCAATGCATTTTGTTGCTGCTCCATCTCGTCAGTCTCCAATAACCTCGATGTTGACAAAATGTTGAACCTGAATATGTGCAATGCAGTCTGCATGACATCCCGCAATTGGGCTTTCCCCCAGTAGCAAGGATTCCCCCCACCATCCCTTTTTCTACTCACCCATTTTTCTCTTGTCTCTTGCACCTCTCACTTCCAGTACTTTCCCCTGCAGCCTATTCCACTCCCACCCTCATCAGGAATTAGTACTTTTCTCTTTCTGTTTAGCTCCACTCCCTCTGATGGTCTCTCCTGAATCAACCTCTGTGCAACCCACCCACCCGCTTCCCCCAACCGCCCCTCCCCCTTTGATAACTTTGAACATGTTAACATAAGAAACCTTTCAGCATGTATTCATGTGTGCAGAAGCCAAGCTAGTGGAGTGGTCAAGTCACTCGTCTCCCAACAGGTGGTATGGGTTTGATTCCTGGCGGGGTCAAACACACCTTTTTTATGTGGAAAATGTGGAGAATAGTACTCAAGCAGTGAGGGATCCCTCCCTTCCCCCTCCACCAAATAAACAAAATTCCATCAATGAAATACTGGCATCACTAAACAACTTAGACCTGGTAGAATTTAAGTCTATTTTACGACAACCTAAATCTATAATTTGCTTAAATGACATATGCGCAAATTACTGCATCTACATTCTTTCTCGCCAAAACCCAAAAATTTTCCCGCTTATATCGTAAGAACACACTAGTCGTAATTGCTTCAGCACATCCTTGTTTATTGCGATATTAATTATTAATATTAACATTAATTATTAATTAGGTAACAACCAAATCTATTGCTTTGTATTTTTTCCCCTTCAACAGATGCAAAACTAACCTAACACATAACTCACCTCTCACCTGAAACATCAAACTAAATGCACATAAAAATACAAATCACAACAATTTAAAAGCTATAAAAACCCACTTACCTTTCTAGGCTTTATGATAATAATCTTTTACTGTCAATATTTCTCTCGTAGATATTAAATTTACACCATAAACAATTGCCATTCCTCCATTTAATTTATCCTACAACGCGTAACACGAACCATTTTTTTCCTACTCACTCCTAAATCACACCACCACACATTCTTTCTCTAAAATGCACAGTTATATTAATTTAATATAAATAAACACGGATTTGCTCTTCTCTCTTGACTAATTTCCACACATATCCAATAAATTTCTTAATATCTACTTATTACTTCTTGTGTACTTATTCAGTTTATCAAAATATTTATTTCCTTACTAACACACCTCGTACCACAATCACTTTTTTTTTTTCACTGAGCTATTTTGTCTTTCACTGTTGCCAATTTTATATACTATACTTTCCTTTATTCCCCAATTCAATTTCTTAGCATTGCAACTTCCATGTCGTCATACGTTTACCCTACTTTATTTCCAACCAAAAGGAATCCAAATCATAAAATGAACTTGACCCCAAATTTCCCTGACAACGTTTTAAGTAATTTACCTATTTTACAATTTTCTGAAAGAAACAAAAACATTCCGGACTCCACTATCCCTATAGCTGTACTAGTTAAAACAGAACCTTACATATGTCATTTTACAGTGTGTGTGACTGCACTAAAACACCATCTGAAGAAAATGTTTTCAAAGTCAGGTTGATGGCATGCAGTAGATGACATTTCCCCCTCAAATTACTATCACTGAGGAATTACCATGATTTTCCAGTTTTAATGTAAACTTCTCTTGACCAATTTCAACTTCCCTGACTTTTCCCAGACTTTCCAGAAAGTGGACACCCTGGTTTAGTCATGGTATATTTAATTTCTTATAAAATCATCCATTACAGATTCCTTTAAGCTCTCTCGAAACCTATCATTACAATTATAGTTTGAATGAATATAAACATTTTCACTTACCTTACGTTTGGGTCTCCTCCATACTGCAGAAACAGTTTTGCTGCGTGGAACCCGTACGATTCTTTCCCAATAGCAACAGCGATATGAAAGGGAGCCACTCCATACTCTGGCAGAATGAGATTAGGACTTGCTCCTTTCTTCAGAAAACACTCCAAACCACTTCAACAAAATAATAAAATATAAATTGTTTTACTATATTAAGTTTGATATCACATCTACTAATGATATTGAAAACTTCTGTTAACTGAATGCTGAACCCCTTATCTAAAACAATAAAACTTATTATTTGTTGTAAAAAGCCCTTATTTAATTCCCCTCAATCCCTTAAAAAATTATTATTTTTTTCATTTCAAAGGTAAATATTTAAGCTTAATTATCTCCCCCCCCCCCCCCCAAAAAACAAAAAAAAAATTTTGATAAAAAATCCAAAATGGACAAAAATAAATGATAATTGTGCAATTACAGTAACACAAAATGCATATTCCTAACAAGGCCAATTTAACATTTGAATAGGTACTGATGTAACATAACTTAAAACCTAGGATGAATCCATTGTTCGGCATGTAGGTTAAAATGTTAAACAGCAAAAGAAAAATATTTTTTATGTCACCATAAAGATGATACAGGCCTAATGAGCATTGAAAATTTAACAAATCAAGAGTCTCCCTTATTTTAACGATGATACTTAGAAATGTTAATGGTTAAAAGTGTCAAAAATTAGTAAACACATGTTTATCTCCACTTATTGGGCCATACTGAGTTTATGATACATATGTTGTTGGATAAAACGCTGCTAGTGATGGGTGTACTCCACTCTTTCGTGCTCCAGAAAGGGTGATGCAATTTTTTGTGATTATAAAAAGTCAAAATATAATACCATACTTTAGTAATATAACTAACCAAGATTACTAGTAATGAAAAACACTATTTTCGAGATCATACTATACATTTTTTGAGAAGCCCTCAAACTTTACAATTACAACCTAAATTACATTAAATTAGTGGCAAAATTTACGTGTTCCACTTTAACACCTTAAATAAAATTTAAACCAACCACATGAAACAAAAACTATAAAAATAATTTTTATAATAAAAAAAATACCAGGTATTTCGTTTCAACGTATTGTACAATAACCTAGTCACTTCCTTCGTGGAGTCCATCGTTCACAAACAAAACGAGTCTCTATTTTCCATTCTGCATAAACAACAAAAAAAAAAAACACCCCACTTCACCCTAAACCACAAAATAACTAAAATATTGTCATTAAAAAACGCTTCCCTCCATCTTTTTCGCGCCAAAACATTTCACAGAGCAAACAAGGCAGCAAGCGCAGTGTTGCCAGGTCTACCACTCACCAAAACAGGAGATTGAACCGTGAAAAAACAGTAGAAAGAAGTAGATATCCTAAACATATAGCTTTCCTTTACAATTAATTTAGTAAACCTATTTTTACACACATTTACTTTTAAATTAGTAACAAAAACTTGTTTCACACACATTACATATTAAGATACACAAACCACAAGAATTTTTTTTTTATTTTCACTGACCTTATAAAAAACTGATGAAAACAAAAAGTTGCTTGTAGCCTGCTCCTTCTTCAATTACCAAAACGTCAGTCATCATTATTATCATCATCATCATCATCATCATCACTGTCATACATTTTGTTTTGAACTCTCTTAATTATTGTACTAGTTACATCAAAAGAAAAGCATTCGGATTTAGAAACTAGTCTCTTGGTGTGTAACAAACCGCATACTGTCTTTGATGATAGCCTGTTCCTGGTTTTCGTTTTCATCAAATTCACTGCTGAAAACACTCGTTCCGCTGTAGCACTCGAATGGGGTAGACTCAAAAGACTCCAAATAAATTTGGCTAGTAAAGGAAATACCTGGTTGGAGTCTGCGTATGATTTTTTACGGACACTATCCCAGAAATCTTGTACTGTGTCTTTACTGCCACTACTACCACCAATTTCCGTATTACGTAGCAATCGCCATTCTGTATCGAGTTGTTGGATCTCATTTTCTTTTATTAATCTTGGAAACAGGGAAGCCAGTGGTGCAATAGATTGACAAGGTGATATTTTAGTAGGATCTAGCACTTCAAGCATAGTGAAAATAGGATCATTGAAAGGAAAACGATCTGTAATCTGTTTCACAGATTCAATGTAGAAATCTAGGCAACGCAATTTGAGAAGTTTCACATGCTGCTCAGAAAGTTTTTTTTTTGACAAAGAAATATTAAATTTTGCCCCAAAATAGACATTTTCCAACGGCAGAAAAACTCTAGGATCTTTATAATCAACTTTATCTACATCAATGGATCTTACAATTTCTGGTTTAACATAGCACTCGAGGAGAGTTTTTAATACAGAAACTACACTCGGCCTCAAATTTTGAATTTGTGGTTGCTCACTCTGCATTTGCTTGTTCAGGATATTGAACATAGGCAAAACAAACTGAAGAAACTCAAGATACAATTTGTTGAAGGGTGATTTTAATTTTTGAAGAATGGCATCTGATGCTAATAACTTATCTTCAAAGGCAGCCTGGGTGAAAAAAAGTATGAGGGCATCATACTGCTCCAAAACCCGAGATACAACCAACTCAAGGGATAACCATCTTGTCTGACTTGGATGCAACAGCTTATGTGGCTTTACATTCACAAAACTTTGAAATTCTTTGAAGGATTCAATACGTTTAGAACTTGAATGAAAATAATTAAAAATATCACGGACCAAATCTTCCGGTTCCCTTGGAAGCTTCGCACAAGCATATGATGAACACAAATGGAATGAGTGGCAAATACACCTCATTATAAAAAGGTCGGGCATGTCGTTTTTCAAAAGAATAGATAATGAATGTCTTTTACCCATCATTACACTAGCGTTATCAGCAGCGAAACCGATTAGGTTTTCTTTGTAAGGAATATTTTCCTTCTCAAATGACTGTACCAAGCTGTTATGCAAGTTAACAGCATTTGCTTCACTCACAGGAATGAGATCGTAAAATGCGTCAACTACAACCCCTTCTCCAGAAAGCACTCGTACGACTACACATAAATGTTTGGTAGAACTTGTGTCAGTTGATTCATCAACAATCACCGAGAATTTATTTTCCCTCAATATATTGCAAAGTAATTCCTTACTTTCCTGCCCTAAAACATGTTTAACAATGGCAGTTGCTTTGGTTCGGCCACACTTGATTTTTTTTGCAATTTCAGAATCAGGGCAAACTGATCTAATAAGGGGTGTCAAGTGACTAATTATATTAAATGAAATGTTGTGTTCTGCTACAAATGCAGAAAGACGAATTTCAGCTTCTTTGACGTTATTACTTAAATTGGTTGCTTGAGATGCAAATGAAGTTAATGTTTTTTGACCAATAAGTTCCTTTCCACATTGCACATGTTTATCAGACTCTACATGTCTAATTAATGTACCTTTACCTCCAGAAGCAATGCTAATATCACAGTTACATGACTTACAATATGCAAAACCGCATCCTTTCTTGCTAGACTGTAACCAACCCTTAAACAACTCTTCGTTTTCCCACTCACGTTTGTACTTCTGAGAATACTTCACCTTTTTACTCATAGCAAATAATTAATAATAAATTCAGCGTTATCAAAATCCATTCGTAATAAACAACGGCACACTTTGTCCGTGACACCACATCGTCCGAAATTATTACAGGCGACCGCGAGACAATAACAGTAACATAAACTGTTTCACTTCAAAGCACACAAATCTGATGACTGATAAACAGATACCGACAGGCGACAGCGACACGACACGATGACGACACTCGACAGACGGACGAGACGAGTCACGAGTGACGACAGCTCTATCTCAACCTATAAGGGCGCCTGGGGTGGGGAACTCCCGGAAAAAGATACGCTCATGCCACAGCCACACACCACTAACGAGGGGAAAGTCCCTTAGGTAACTATCAGAGATTCGATTTAAATGTTTCTCGCAGTAAATCGATATATCGCAGTGTGACACTAAAATTTGAACTGTTGCAGGCTATAAAACTCAAGAACATAAAAATATACACTTTTTAGTTAAAATTCAAGCCGTTTTTGTTAATTTTAATAAAAAAAATTGTTGAGGCAGGAAAAAGCAGTAGATTTGCTTGACTTTTCGCTTTTTAGCAGTAGAACAGTAGATTTTTTAAAAAGAAGGAGATCTACTGCAAAAACAGTAGACCTGGCAACACTGAGCAAGCGAAGAAGACTCTCCAATGTCAAAATGTCAAAAATGTTTCCAATATCCCGATCCCGATCGTTTAACCATTTCAATTAAAAATTAAATAATTTTTTTTGGGATGGAAAAACCAAGCGCGCTATAGGGTAATTCATTAGGTAGGGGAAAAGAAAGGAGTAAAACTAAAATTACGCATTAAAAAGTAGAAACGAACGGATAAAGAATGGGACTAGATTTGACCAAGAGAAGAAATACAAATCCGGGTTAAGCTTGATTATAAGTACAGAAAAACTGCCCTTCCTTCATAGAATCTCTTCCTGTCCTTCGTGGAGCTCGCCACATTCACACACTATTTTACTGTATTGTAAAACCTAAATACTTTTGTATTCGATCAACCGTGATTTCCACTTATCCATGCTGACTTCCGCCCCCCCCCCCCCCCCCCCACACGAAATAATTGCTAAACCTTCAAAATTATGCGATTAATTAAGATTCTACTGTATTTGACAGATTTATAGAGGTAGTATTGGACGGAAAATATCTTCCAAATTTTCTCCATCAAATATATTTGGACAGAAAACCTCACATATGTTTAAAAATCATGTATTATTTTTTGGTCTGAGCCATCACAAACTTTTCAATTTTAATTAAAATTTTGAAATTTAAAAAGTTACACAGTGCTGAATCGAATTTTTGAAATTTGTCATGATAGTATTGTTTTTTTTAATTTTTTGAAAATATATATTTAATTTGACGCCAACCGCGGGTGCTCCCTCTGGTCCGCAAAGGTCGCTATGTCACAACAACACTTAATCTTAAGTGCGTCGAACACACCCGAGCGTGATGTCTGCCGAGTGTATAAAAGTGCGCCGCGACGAACACCAAAGCGACGACAGCGCCCGGCCGGGTGTGGTAATGCGCCGAATTAAATATGTAATTATTGTTTTAAATCAAAAACAAATAAATAATAACAATTAAAAGATAACTAGTCCAAGAGAAATTATGTCCAATTGTTTTATAATCATATATTAGGTTTGTTTGACTCGAGGTCTCTTTTTGACCTGTCAACTCTCGGGGCGCCCTTTTCCGGAAGCAGTAGGTTTGTTTGACTCGAGGTCTCTCGTGCTCCTTGGGAGTTGAAAGAGTTGGGAGCAAGTTGACCTGAGGGCAATAAGAGTCGGTAACTTTTAATACACGAAGAAAACGCTATTTGTTGTTAAACAATGATGGCGGAAAATATAGCAGACATCGTTAGAAATTTGTTTGGAAATGAAGATTCATATGAAGATGAAGTTGTTATTGATTTACCATGTATTGGACTACAAATTTAGAGAGAGCTTGATGAAGGTAAAAATATATAAATATTGCTTTTTGACTTTAAACCGCTTGTGGTATGCATAAGCTAACCTGTACTAGGAAACGATTGAAAATATTGTGATTTTTAAATAAAGGACGCCAAATAAGTTATATTGAAATGTTTTTCCGCTTCAATGTCGTCATCTAATTAAAATATTACCGTCATCACCAAATGTAGCTTGATAACATATTGACTCCATCGTCAAAGTCGCGCCAAAACAACCAGCAGACGACTTGCCCTCGCAACTCTTCCTCGAGAGGAGGAGCATCGAGAGCATGACCTGAGTGACCTGAGAGCAACTTGCCCCCGCGAGTAAAACGACCATCCGCCATACTGCTTCCGGAAAAGGGCGCCCCGAGAGTTGACAGGTCAAAAAGAGACCTCGAGTCAAACAAACCTAGTATTGCGGATGGTCGTTTTACTCGCGGGGGCAAGTTGCTCTCAGGTCACTCAGGTCATGCTCTCGATGCTCCTCCTCTCGAGGAGAGTTGCGAGGGCAAGTCGTCTGCTGGTTGTTTTGGCGCGACTTTGACGATGGAGTCAATATGTTATCAAGCTACATTTGGTGATGACGGTAATATTTTAATTAGATGACGACATTGAAGCGGAAAAACATTTCAATATAACTTATTTGGCGTCCTTTATTTAAAAATCACAAGATTTGCAATCGTTTCCTAGTACAGGTTAGCTTATGCATACCACAAGCGGTTTAAAGTCAAAAAGCAATATTTATATATTTTTACCTTCATCAAGCTCTCTCATAATTTGTAGTCCAATATATGGTAAATCAATAACAACTTCATCTTCATATGAATCTTCATTTCCAAACAAATTTCTCACGATGTCTGCTATATTTTCCGCCATCATTGTTTAACAACAAATAGCGTTTTCTTCGTGTATTAAAAGTTACCGACTTTTTTTGCCCTCAGGTCAACTTGCTCCCAACTCTTTCAACTCCCAAGGAGCACGAGAGACCTCGAGTCAAACAAACCTATTGTGTAACATGTATTTTAAGCCCAAAACTGGCCGGGTCGGTTTTCCCGCGTTCCGCTTTCCACGCTCAGTCTCGCGCTCAGCCTCAGTCCTCAGTTACCGTCGGGAGCTCGCAGTGGATGGACGCCCCGCGAACTTTCGCGCTACATCCACGTTTCAGCAATAGTGTAAGTTCTTAAAATCCTTTTACCAGCTCTGCGCCGACCCCATCCAGTCGTACGATATTTCGTGCGACTCGTTAACTAATTAATTTTATCCCAACAGGGAGCTTTGCATTTCCTACGTAATTTCGTGTCCAGAGATTAAGGACAGCGTAATTGTGTTACGCAGTTTTGGCTTCACAGCCAATTAATTGTTATCATCGAAGACTCTTAGTAACGTGTGTCAAGTTCTTACTCGCTAACTTTCGCCTGTTAACTTTCATCGTCTATAAATGTGTAACTTGTAATGTGCAATCTAACCTAATAATTTCCAATTAGAAAGTGACTGTAACGTGTATGTCTCCAGCTTACCGGGTTTACGTACTTTTCGGGACTTTAATATTTCGCCATAGGTTAGATTGCAAATAACTTTGGAACATATGTGCTATTCTCCATATTAACGTAAATGTCTGCATAAGTTGTTGCAACACAGTAGCTCCGCGACTATCCGCCGCATCTTTCACGTTGATAATCGGCCACTGTATCAGTCCGTATATATCACTTTGCAACCTATCCTAGTCACGCGCACCGTTTACGCATAGAGATACGCGTGTCGCAGCGGTCAGACAACGGACGCGGCCAGTACCTGGACCAATAAGTGTATCGGTTCTGAATAAAGTGCAGTGTCGTGTCAATTCGTTTACCAGTTATTTACAAGGCGTCCTGGGTGGCCTGAACAGCCCAGGTAGGATTCGAACCGCGACGCGCTCCTGCCTGCAGCCGCGAGGCCGAACCCCCGTTAAAACCCACAAGATCTTTTCCAATGTTAATAATTACTTAGAAAACTTAGACAGGCAGCGGGATTGGCGTCAAATATACAAGAATATTGATTAATAATGTTGTTTTAACAAGTTATAGAAATATCATTTTGTTTTACACATAAAATTATTTTGCACACAACTGACGCCAGCCGCCGGTGCTCTTTCTGGGTCGCACAGGCCGTTACGTCCCAACTACACTTACTCGAATTGTGTGTGCAACGAATACGCCCGTGCGTGATGTGCGCCGCGACGAACGGCAGGCTGACCGAAGCGCCCGGCCGGGTGTGGCAATGCGCTTGTGTGATAAATTTATATTCTTTCCATAAACCAAAATAATAACATTTTAGAGATAATAAAGTAATATAAGAATTGTGTACCATTGTAGAATAATTATTGTATAGTCCATAACTGGTCGTGGCTGTTTTCCCGCACTCCACGCATTTTGGCGGAGGTTCGCGCCGCGCTTTTTAACCAGTTATCTATGAGTTACCTTCCGGCGCTCACCAGGGTAGGTCGCTCCGCTCCCATCGCGCAGACATCATCGCGCAGACATCATCGCGCCAAAACCAGCATTTAGGCGACATGGAGTAAGAGCATCCTAAGTAATGACTTTTGTGTTAACAATCCAGCCGCATCACGGCAATCTACAGTAACTTTCATGTTTTAGCATTTTATTATCAAGTTAGGCTTTTCTAGGTTCATAGTTTATTTAACATTATATTATATTTCATTTGTGTTATGTGTTCATAATCCAGCTGCGTCATGGCAGTCATCAGTAACAGTCACGCCTCGCAGTATATTTTTCATGTACATCTAAACGTATTTGCAATCCATCACGAACTTTGACTTATTAATATATGTAGTTGCATTCCTGTTTAAGAACTGTTGATCGTGTACTTTTGCCATTTCATATTCAAATTCAGTCATAATATAAATTTAGTTGCAACTTTTCAGTGCTGCAGTGGTTCGCCGCGGCCTTAGTTTTGTCAGTGCCGGCCTCATGATAGAACTTATACACGCGTTTGCCGCCTAACCTGTTCGCGCGCAACATCTGTATGTTAAACTGACCGTGTAGGGACGGACTGAGCCAGGGTTGGACCAGCAAGTGTATCAAACGTTAATAAAGTGCAGTGTCTTTTCAGTCAGTTTCCTTTTATTTCAAGGCATCCTGGGTGGCCTGAACAGCCCAGGTAGTTTAAACTAACGACGCACTCCTGCCTGCAGCCACGAGGTCGAACCCCCCTTTTCCATTGAGATCATTTTCAATTCAATATTTATACTAAACATAATCAGGCAGCGGGAGTGGCATCACAACATTCATATTAACATTATTTTAAAAATTCGCTTGTATAACCCATTCAAACGCCCATTAGTTCATCGCCATTTTGAAGATTCGTTATAACGGAAAAAATGCCATTTCCGTTTTCACTATGCACAATTTTGACTGACATCTCGCATCCAACATCCAAGAAATTTTAGAATCTGTCCTATATGAAAAATATTTTATGGAACCTAAAGTTATCCAACTTGTCAAATAAACATGGCCATGCACCTTGTAAAGTGTAGCTCTTGTTGCTAGGAGGGCCCTTGCTTCAACGTCTCCCCTGTTCTCTGTCACGTGGCCCAAACCTACCACCTGAGATCAATGAACTAGTCTGTCTGCTTACGGGTCTCAAACCCGCAACTCTTACCTTCACCGGGCTACAGGTGAAGGTACGTGTTATTTTTTTCAAGCTTCTTTAAAACATCATGGTGTGCGAAGACTTTTTATTTTGTCTCCGGAGTTAACATTTACAGATAAGTTGATGAATCCAAGACATCAATGTATTTATTTAGGTTCACGAGCTGCTTGGAAATATGTTTTATTAGCGAGGCAGCATATATCACAATTCCAGCATTGGAAATTTTGCAGATAATGATTAGAATCACTGCATTTAACCATTGTTGTCAAGTCATAATGTTGATGCTTATCAAATGACATCATTGCAATTATTCCTCATTAAGGCCTATAGCTACATCGCTACATCGCTACATCGCTACATCCATACATATATCATTGTATTTTATGTATATAAATGTTTGTTTGTGTTAGGTTTTTAATGAGGAAATACACACTTTGTCTTAGCACTTTATTTTTCCACAGCTCGGGATTCCGCCATCTTTCTACAACTAACAACTACCAGTACCAACATGACAATAATTCATTCTCCAACACTTCCCCTTGAATTATTACAATGCAATACATTGTGAGCACAATTATATCACAAACTAAAAATAAGAATGCTAACTTAAGCGTACAAAAAAAATCAAGGGATGAGACCTAGCATCTTGACGAAATAATTGTGTTTATCTTTAGGCAAAGGCTTAGTTAAAATGTCCGACAGCATTTCTTCAGTGGGAACATACACGAGAGAAACCACCCTATCCTGTACATGTTTTCTAATGAAATGATATTTCACATCGATGTGTTTAGATCTCTGACTAGTTATGTCATTTCTGGCAAGATGCATGGCCCAGCTGTTATCACAATTTACTATCAATGTCTTTTGAACCCCTGGTTGCAGCTCATCACACAAGGTTTTCAACCAAAGGGCTTCCTGAACTGTGAAGCTAAGAGCCATGTACTCTGCTTCCACGGTACTCAGGGCTATTGTTTTTTGTTTCCTGCTGTACCAAGAGATTACACCCCCCATGAACTTAACACTGGTACCTGTTACAGAGTGCCTGTTGTTGATTTCGTTTCCCCAGTCTGCATCACTGAAAATTTCTACTCCAATGTCCTTATCTCTGTTGTATTCCAGTTTGAGACCTTTGGTACCTTTCAGATACCTGAACACTCGCTTGACTGCAACCCAATGGTGCATTTTTGGGTTGCTGTTAAACTGACTGAGACAATTAACATAGTAAGCTATGTCAGGCCTGGAAATTTGAGGCAAGTACAATAGACTGCCTATGGCTTGCTGGTATGGCACATTTTCACTGCACTGCACATCACCACCACTTGGGTCATTGGTCTTGAATCCTGCTTCCATTGGTGTTGACACTGGTTTGCAGTCAGCCATTCCGAACTTGTCCAGCAGCTTCTCAATGTAGTCTGACTGATCAACCCAAAGCTTCCCGCATTCAAGGTCCTTGGTGATCTTCATTCCAATGCAGTTCTTTACCTCACCTAGATACTTCATGTGAAAATGGGACTCTAAGGCTTCACACACTTTCTTCTCAATGTGGTAATCACTGGTTAGAATGACATCATCATCAACATATATTGCTACAATCACAGTTTCGCTATCTGTTCTCCTATAGTAGATGCAGGGATCTGCATTCGATTGGTGCAAGCCTATGTTGGTCAAGATTTGATGCAAGCGCCTGTTCCAACATCGACCACTTTGTTTCAATCCGTACATTGCTTTCTTCAGGCGCCAGACCTTGGATGGTGGTTTGTTGTCAATTTCTTCTGGTGGCTGCACATAAATCTCTTCATCCAAGTAACCATAGAGGTATGCTGTTTTGACATCCATCTGAGTCATTTTTAAATTTTCTTTGACGGCCAGTGCAAAAAGGTATCGTAACGATACATACCTTATGACTGGGGAAAAAGTTTCTTCATAGTCAATACCAGGCTTTTGTCCACACCCTTTCACTACTAGCCGAGCCTTGTGTATTGGGCCTTGGTCATCGGAAGTTTTCACTTTGTATACCCACTTTGTCTTAAGTGCAGATTTACCTTGTGGTAGGTCAACCCAGTCAAAGGCCTCATTGTGTATAAACGAAGATAACTCCTCAGACATGGCCTCTTTCCACTTCTGAGCTTGTGGACTGGTCATCGCTTCTTCAGGAGTAAGGGGATCCTTTTCCACAGCAACGAGGCAAGACACAAAATCAGGGTCGCTCCTTGGTTTAGGTTGTCGACTTGATCGTCTTGGACCTTCTGCACATATTGTTCGATTCTCTTCGTTCTCCGGAAAACCTCTGAACTCTTCTTCCCTGTCGCTGCCCTCTGGATCACAATTTGCAGGCCCATCTGATAGAATGTCAGTTTGATTTTGGTTTTCATCATTGTCTTCTAGGTGATGTCTATCCCCCTCTGCAAGGGGAAATTGTTGCTCGTCCACTGCTTTGTCTGACGAGTAGTTGGAACTCATCTTGTGTTCCAGGAATACAAGTCTCTGCTTATTGTTACTTTCTTGGTAAAAGGGTCAATAAGACGATAACCCTTGGTGTCGTCGCAATAACCGACAAATATTAACTTCTCTGAGCAAGGGTCCCATTTCTGACGTTTCTGTTTAGGTATTTGTGACATAACCTCACTTCCAAAAATTCTGAGATGTCCAAGGTTAGGTCTTTTTTATGCCATGCTTCATACGGAGTTTTGTCAAGCACTTTTGTAGGGCACCTGTTGTTGATGTACACTGCCGTGGCAACTGCTTCTGCCCAGTAAGACTTCGGTAAGCCTGCGTCTTGGAGTAAGCATCTCACCTTGTCAACAATCTTCCTGTTGGTTCGTTCGCTTACGCCATTCTGTTGTGGTGTGTATCTGACAGTGCGTTGATGCCTAATTCCCTTTAGTTTCAAAAAATCGTCGAACTCATGATTCACAAACTCTAACCCGTTGTCAGACCTCAACGTCTTGATTGTCATTCCAGTTTGGTTTTCCACCAAGGCACAAAAGCTTTTGAAAGAACTATAAGCTTCATCTTTGGTTTTCAAGAAATAAACAAATGTGTACCGTGAGAAGTCATCGATAAACACAATAAAGTACTTACTTCCACCTATTGAAACATTTTCCATAGGTCCACATAGGTCTGCGTGGACCAGTTCCAATACTTTTCCTGCTCTGAATTTGCTGCATTTGAAAGGGGCCCGGGCATGTTTTCCTGCGATACACACTTCGCAAGGTTCCTCACTAGTGGTTAGGCGTTCTACACCTCCGGCCATGTTTCTTAACAAATGCATGTCCTTTCGATTGAGGTGGCCTAACCTTCTGTGCCAAAGTTCGGGCTCATCCTGTGTAGCACAGACACGATGCACTGTTTCTTGCTGTGTCGTATCTAATACCTACATGCCATTCACTTGGGTTGCTGATGCAATTAACTCTCCCCCAGCGTTTAGGATTCTGCTACTGTGTCTATCAAAAATGACTGTATGGCCCTTGCTGGTGATTTTTCTCACCGACAATATGTTCGTTGCAACATCAGGCGCATAATGAACGTCATGTGCTGTTACACGACTAGTAGAGCTGTTAACCGTCAACTCTATTTCCACACTTCCCACAGCCTCTGTCTTCACTTTCTGGTTATTGGCAGTGTAAATTTCCGTGCCAGATTTGTTGACTGGAGCACACAAGTTTTCTTTTCCTCGGGTTAGGTGAAGTGAAGCCCAGAGTCCAAATACCAAGAGAGATCGCTTTTGTTTAAACAAGAAACCATGCAGGTTAAAAATGCATTTGAATTCCTTTCCCTCCCCTTGTTTGTTTCTTTCCTGTCGGCTTTGTCATGACTTACTTTAGAATGGCAGTTCGCTGCAAAATTTCCCGTGCGGTTGCAGTTGAAGCAGCGGGGGGCTTTATTTGTCCTCCAGGGTTGGCCACATCTTGAACTGTAGAAAGCAGCTTCGGGGTCGGGACAATGTTTAGCTACATGGCACTGTTTACCGTGGTAACTACATAGTGCGGCCTCCATGTTAGATACGTTCCTTCTTAGATTTGTTAGCTTCACATCTTGTAGAAGTTTAACCTTGATCACATCTCCAGTAATTTCAACTCCTGACGATTCAATACCCATAATCATAGGCTTGTATTCTTCTGGTAGCCCGGCCAAAAGCAGGGTACCAACCCACTCGTCACTGACCTGAAATTTAATCTCCCGAAGACGTTGTGCGGTAGAAATAATGTTGTTGATGTACTCTTCAACACTACTACAATCATTGAGTCTCGTCAAAATCAGCCATCGAAGAAGTCCGACCTTCCTCGTTAATCCAGAGTCTTCAAAGAGTTGCTGAATTTTGTCCCACGCTGCCTTGGAGGTGACACAGTTCTCTATGTGATGAATTAGGTTACTTTCAATCAAAAGTGAAATTTTCGACAGTGCCTTTCGATCCTTGTCTTTAGCATCTTTTGCCTTCACTGTGCCTTGAACCACATCACACTGATCATCCAACTGTAGAAGAGCTTTTATGTGGAATTTCCACGACGATTATTTTTCACGACCTTTTAATTTTTCCACAAAAGCAAGCGCCGACGACGCCAAGTCATAGGCGTTCACTACCGATTTTCGTCGCAGCCAGTTAAACCATGTGTTCCAGCCGGAAAAAATACACGGCACGTCCTGGGCCCATAACCTTTGTTTGGTTTTTAATGAGGAAATACACACTTTGTCTTAGCACTTTATTTTCCACAGCTCGGGATTCCGCCATCTTTCTACAACTAACAACTACCAGTACCAACATGACAATAATTCATTCTCCAACAGTTTGTTTGTTTGCCCTATATGTTCATAAACCATTCCTCCGATCCCAATGAAATTTTGCACACTTGATCTATGAAATATGAAGGTCACTGTCTAGGAATTTCGAAAAACCACCCCCATTCCTCATTCCCACCCCTTAAAACATAAATTTGACAGTACTTGATTCAATTTTGTTCACTTTGCATTAAAAAAAAAAAGGGGGAAATACTGTTTATAATTTATTTCTAAAGAAGAGGCAGGTCACTGTCTACATGACCCCCCCCCCCTCCCCAAACCAACCACCAATCCCCTTTCACCACACCCTAAAACAGAATTTTTGTATTTTTTTGATAAAACTTTGCACTATTGGCATTAAAATAAGAGGAAGATAACTGTATATATTGGATTAAAAAAATAATTATAATAATATTCTCCCATACCCCAGTCTACATGAGATTTCAAAAAACCACCCGTAATTCCTCTTACTACCCCTAAAACAGTATTAAGGTACTTGATGAAATTATGCAAACTTGACATTCAACTAAGAGAAAATTAACTGTCTACATTAAATTAAAAATTCACCCCCTTCAAAGTATCTAGATTTCTAAAAACTACCCCTGTTTGCCTTTTGCACCACTTACAGTATAGTACCGGTACAACTTGATAATATCTTGCCCACTTGACGTTAAAAAGAGGAAATTAATGTCCACATCTGATTTTCATAAAAATATATTTCTTCAATACATTATATATAAAAATATATATATATATATATATATATATATATATATATATATATATACATAAACGGTTTCATCCTACTTTCTCACCCCTTTAAGAAGAATTTTTCATTCCTTTATGAAAAGTTTGACAGTTGATGATAAAAATAGGTAACTTACTGTTAAACTTACCCTTTTTCCTGGCTACATGAAGATTAGAAATAATTACCGCTATTTCACTTTACTACTCCTTTAAGGTGATTTTTGGCTCCCCCATTTCCCTTTCACATGCCTTAAAGCATTATTTTGGCCCTCTTGTATGAAATTTTACATACTTGACACTAAAAATAAGAACACTAGTACCTATAACTGATTTTAATAAAAAGTTAATTTCTACCCATTGAATCAGAATTTTGACAAGTTACAATGTGTGTTGCATCTTTGAGAAGAACCTTCCACACTCCTGGAATGTCCAAATGTCATTTGGCCTATGACAATTAACATTGAGACATACAAATATTAATCATTCTGTTAGTTACAAACAAACTAAATGAGTACGTACCATTCAATGATAACAATAAAACAATAGAAACTGTATTTAAAATTAATTTGTTTTATTTCATAACACTCATATGCATATTACATTACACAAATCACAACAGTAATTATTATGCTTGCACAGAAGCTACAAGTAAGCACATCCAAAAATAATACACTTCATTTCCACCATATAACTTACAAGTACACACATCCAAAGCTAATACAACACCCCATTCCCCTTGATGGGGGTAGAATACTAAATTATTTTGCTTCTAATATTTAGTTTTTTGCATATTATCATATTTAATTGTTTATAAAAGCTTATTTATAATGAATGATTCCTTATTTAGGGCCGATATTATGACCTCCAGCTAAATCCTCAGGTTAGCTAGCCTTTAGGTTAGGCTAGCCTCCGGTTAACGAACGAGGGGTGTATTATGACACATACTTAGCCTGAGGTTGGCTAACCGGAACCTGACGATGCGTGTGGTGTAATAATGGGTGTGTTGGTAATGAAATAAACCAGAATTTGGTAACATTTGTTGCAAGACAGTTTTTTTTCTGGTAGAATGTTAGTCAGCTGTTTGTTTTTATTGTGATTCGTAATGTTTAGAGCTGCAGTAAATAAATATGCCGCAAACTTTATCTTGCAACAGATATAATTAAATTAACCAAAAACTACTTCGACGTCAAACCTGCTTTGTATTAAACCATAAAATTACAATTTACGATTCAAAACCGTGTGTTTTCAACTTTACTCTTGTATTGAAACTCATGATTTTGTTAGGTTATATATTAAGCCAAAACTAACGAAGTAATTCTATACAAACAAATAAATAAAGATTACATTTTTGCTAGAGAACACTTATTTCTTTCATAAATTTATTTCATAATCAAATAATATAGACCCTGTTTCGGGAAAATACTTTGTCGATTTTCATTTCACTGGTGTAGGTTTCATATTTGTACTAATAGTTTCGTATCACGTATCCAAATTAATCCGATCCTGATGGAATTAGTTTGCGGTATAGGATGCTTGCTGATTTAATTTAGTAGGTCGAGAGATCCTAGAAATATTCACTGGGGAAATAATTATGATTGTAAAATGTATAGGAAAGAATAACAATTTTACAAGACCTGACATAATTTGTTTGCATCGTGATATGTTAAGGTATTTTGTGTTATGTACGGTACAGGATTTTTCAACATTCTAAATTAAAATAGCAAGTATAATGTAAAACAAGACCAACATATAAAGAGTAATGCCGATAGGATCAAAGGATAAACTTGGATACGGGAAACAGAATAATTCCAGTGCTGTTTTCGTTTTGCACTTGCGTGGCAGGTAGATAATAAGTACCTAAAGGTTTGTAAGATAGGGAAGGGATAATTGGGTAACATTTATTTTCACATTCAATTGTATTCATTGAATTAGAACCACGTCTGAAGTCGTATGAAGTGCATTTCATTCCCGGCATATGTCCACTGTATTACGAATAAAAATTCACAAGTACAACTTCCACGAAAACACGCATTTTATAGGTAATAATAACCCTCGTTTTGCAATTTTAAAATTCACTTATTTACACATATTCTTAAGCACGAACATTTAAGTTTATATATATTGCATACGTTTATGTACTTCGTGATCAATTAAAGTCAAATAATAATACACGACTCGACGAGAATAGAAAAGCGTGACTACACTTTCATGCCATGTAATTTTTAATAAAACTTTGACGAATACAGCGAATCATTTTATATTTAGTAATAAATTATTCCATCGCATCCTGCAAATATTCAATAGAATTCCTCAAATAGTCATCATCACTATCAACAACTAACCTCGCCTGATACATCGCCATTTTATTTTCTGTTGCTTAGCCTCCGGTTAAGCAGCTAGCGGCCGGTTCATCCACCCGCTAGGTTAGCCAGGACTTTAACTGGAAGGTAGACGTTAACAGGGAGTCATAAAACCGAAATAAGAGCTAGCCTGCGGTTAAATTTTAGCCGGAACTTTAGCCAGGGGTCATAAAACCGGACCTTAATGGTTTTTATCTAGGTACCTAAAATTTTTATGTCAGTTCTAGCCGGTAGCATGACATGACCAGCAATGGTGGGATGGTTATTAAGGAACTCGTCTAATCTGTGTGCAGGTTACAGGGGTAATGCTGCCACCTGTCAGTCAGTTTATTATGGGACTGACACCCTTAAGGCACAAACTGATGGGAGTAGTGGGCATGTGTGTTGTGTCCTGTGATGTTAAGGTCAGCTTTCCTCACTGGAAGTGTGGGAGTTCAAGTTACACACAACCTCGGCTATCAAAATGGGCAGTTTATGATTTAGCTAACTTTAAAGTGGTAATAAATGAAGTAGTTAGTTTATCTAGACAATAATTAGCACCTGAAACCCACGAGAAAGCCAGCATTATGGCTTTTGGACTACTGTAGCCACAGGAGAGGCATTCATGTAGTTTACACAGTATACACTAAAGAATTTTCCTAAAAAAATTTCAGCTTCATGGACAGAACGTCTCTGCTCTGTCACCTGTGTCCCTCTCAATACTGGATGAATCTTCGATTATCCATTTCGAGAAGATATTTGTTTTTCTGCTGCAATGACAGCAGATCCTGTAGCTTTCTAAAGTAAAGCTATAAGGCTATAACTCACGATCAAGAAATTAATATTCTTCTTAGACAATTAACCTTATTTATTATTTTTACATTTAACCTTATTTATTAATTTCAATATTAACTACATAATTGAGTCTTTAAAAAATAATAAGCTCACAAAAACACTTAAAGAAAATTATTAAAAAGAATAATTGCAGTGATAACAGAATTTAATTTGACTAATGACAATCAGAAGTTTGCCAGAAGTTAATTCTTCCTTTTGCAAACAATACTCTGTTGCAAATTCCTCTTGATTGCAGGCGGATTACTCGAGAGGAACCAGCTTCCTACAGTTGAGGGATCTAACTACTGTTGCTTCAGTAATAGAGATGACCACCAGTGGTTGAAGTTGCTTCCCTAGTTGATAGTATTAGTAACTGATGATTAAACACCAAATAACCTAAGGTCTCGGCCCATTGCGATGACGCAGCTCCTGACCAGCAAATGCCTACTCAATGCTGTCACAGGGTCAATGGAAAAGTGGCCTAGAGGTGTGAGGCTCTTCAGTTTATATAGCATCTCTGTGGAGGTCGTACTGCCCTGGTCAGAGTGCAGATTTCCCTCCCGACCCTCGGGAAGAGTCATGTTTCCCGCATGGACAGCATCCGCGACTTCATCGCCAGCTTATGTTCATGCGAATGGCACACTTGCACCCATGACCTCCGCTGGTGCTTCTGGCAACGGTATGAGGGCTTTCGTAGTCAAGGCTCATCTGTTTAGCGTTTCTGGCGGTAATGTGGTGATCGTGCTGCCGGTCTCTGTCGACCCCGTGGCGAATGCAACGCGTTGCCATCTGCCAGTGTTTTTAGCCAAGGAGCTGAGAGCTTATCTCACCTTCTTTGGTGCTTGCTATTTCCAATGCTTCTGAATGTCCTATTCGCAATAAATTCAATTTGTTACTGACTAGCAAGGTAGACTTGCTATACTTAGTCTGGGCTAAAATAGAGTTTTATGATTTAATCAACTTAAATTACAAAAATATTCCGCCCCCCTCTAGAGTTTTATTCTCTGTTAGATTACCCACAAGCTAACTCATAAAGAGATTATCCACGAAGTTTAATTCTTGGAAATTTTAAATTAATCTTTTAACTATTCCGGTTCTTCACACTTCTATGTACCGAAAGCATGAAATCATGTGTTACACAGTTTTGGACTAACCATTCCTAAGTAGCCTTAGTCTTGACACTATATTTTAGTATGTTATTCAAAAATAAATAAAATAAGATTTCCCAAAACTATGAAAAATTCATGTTTCTATAGTTTTGGGAAAACCTAATTTTTATTGATTTATGAATGATATATACTAAAAATAAAGAGGTTGTAGACGAAGGCTACATACAAACCAAGAATCCAAAACTGTACACGTATACCACTTTATTTCATGCTTTTAGTACAAGTTAGGGCTGACACATAAATTTGCCTTTTAAGTTCATAAAAACAATCAAATAAGGATTTTATAAGTAGGAACTGCCTTTTATAAACAATTAAATGTTATACTATGAATTTATTTAAAATAATGTGTCAAAACAACTCAAAATATTACATAAACAATTATTTTGAACACTACCCTCTTAAAAGCATTACAATATATTACTTAAGTACAGTAAAAGTCTGTTATAACGTAAATTTATAACGGCGCAAAAAGTTTATGTTATAGCGAATTTTCGTTATAGCCAAAATTTAAAAAAAAAAATTATTTTTGTAGCATTTTTTAAATATATTATTTTCTCGCTTGTTTTTACTATGGAAATTCACAACAAAAGTAAAGGAAAAATACATAAAACTTACTAAAATAACATTTCTAAGCTATATCAGCATGACCTTGCGTGACCCCGCCCACCCGTCTTCATGTAAAAAAATGTGTTTTGTTTCGTTTGCTGGACGCGTGGAATTGTGCGAAGCTGTTTTTCATTTATTAAGGAAATTGTAGATGTTTTCTCGTTGTTTTAGAGCAATATTACAGGTGTGTAATCTATCGCTATAGCGAAAATGAGCCCACGCTGCATTATTGTTATTTCCGAAATTTTTATCCTACACAGCATATGCATAACTGACGGTGCCGATGGCAATTATCGTTATAGCGGACTTTACGTTATAGACCGTATTCGCTACAACGGACTTTCACTGTATATGAAACAATGAAATAGGATTTTATAAGCTATAAATAACTATTAACTAATGTTAACACTTTTGAATTCTTGCTTTTTTCTTACAGTTTACAACACAAATATACAACCATATGTTCCAATGTGTTTTCTAGAACAATTGTGAGACAGGCTGTGTTTAAATTTCAGTTTCGTGCAGTCTGGTCCTGAGAGCAAAATGTATAAAGTGTGTGATTAGGATTATGAAATAATAAGTGTTAAGATAAAATTACAGTGACATCTTTTCATGAGAGGAAGCATGCACAGGTAAAAAAGCATGTGGGTCACTGAATGTTACGGTGATGTTTTAGCTCAGCATAGCTTTAGGAAGGAATAAGGTCCAGTCCAACCACCACATGGGGAATGTCCAGGGGCAGAACTAGGCTTTCCTTTGCCCAGGAGCAGAAACTGTGATATCCCCCCACCTCCTTCCTTTCTTAGCATAGCAGAAAATGTACCAGGCATAATTTGCTTTGCATCCATGTACTAACTATACGTAAATTAAATTTTATCAACCCCTGTGTACTTAACAGTGTTCAGACTAAGTGTACGTTAAATTTAACATACAGTATTTATTTCAATAATATTAATAACAATAACATAGTTTTTAAGGGTAAATGGAAACACTAAATATACTTTTAATTATGTTGTATTTTTAAATTCCAATATTGAAAATTATTGAACCAAGTGCAGCCCCTATGCAAGAATCCCGTGCAAACTCACTAGGAAATGAGTAATAAAGATCTTCATTGAAAACATGATTATAGATAATGAGTAAAATCAAACATTAATAGATACTTTTTAAATGTTTTCTATTCACCTTCTTTTCCCCCACAATTTTTGTCAGCCCATCCCGCACCCCCCTCTAATCGGGTATCTGGGGCAGGCTTCCCCCCTTCATAAACACCCCCCCCCCCCCTCCTCTGGATCATTCCCTGGTGACATCACACCTTGATAGTGTCATGCTGAGACTTTGTGTCTTTTAATTCATGAAGTGACACCCTCTAAACACACACTTTCCTGCTGAACCCCCTTATCAACCATCTTATTTTGTTGTATATGTAACAATGTAACCTCAGTATTGTTTACACAGCATTGGTAATGTACGATTTCTGTCCTGTAATACAGCAATCCGTTAAAAGGTATTTCTACCTAAAATGTGCTTGCTTTTCCAAAAACCTGCCAGCATTTATTATAACAATTTAACAACAAACTTGTAAAGTCAAACTTCTTTATCACTATAAGCCATTGTCATATTTATTTAGGTTAAAAGTAATAACATTTCTGCACACAGAAACCACATAGTTAAGTTATTATGACATTTCTCCGTATCATTTCTATCAAATAATCTATTTTAGTTGAAGAAATAAGCAAGAATTTTATTTTTGAAGCAGTGGTGTGCCCTTACCACACTAATACAAAAAATTATTTGTAAATGGTATTTTATTAATGAAATTGAAATTGTTAAAAAACCAAAAGAAACAAATATTTTCAAATCACATTCTCATAGTGTTACCAGCACAATTTATTGTACGGATTAGAGATTAGGTGCTATTGGGGATAGTAAGAATAATTAATTACTTTAAGTTAACCATCTCGTCAACATTGAGATCATAACAAAATAATTTGGGTACATACAATACGTATCAATCACAACCACGACACACAACCATTACAAAAGGTGAATCTTGAATTCTTTTATTTATATATACATATACAAACTACTTACCAAAGAGTAAACATCTTGAGAGAATTCTGTATCAACATATTCTTCTTTTACTCATAGTACATCCTATTTTAATAGCAGTGCCATTTTGAAGTAAACTTTTTAATGTGTAAATAATGTACAAAATTAAAAAAAAAAAATATCCAGTAACAAATTAAAATGCTACAATATCAAACTCTTAAATATCTAGTGCAAATGGAATCAAGTAAAACTGATTGTATCATCAAAATAACAACCTGAAATTAGATGCCTCTCTACCCTCAGACTGAAACAAGGAAGCACCAAGGGTTATACCAATGCACATTGAAAGCCAGTCACCTCCACATGCTAGCTGTGAGCTGGCAGGAAGACTTTTTGTCGTGCTGCCTGTGCCTATGAGACTTTAAGCAGTGATCTTAAGGTGAATCCCAGCATCTGCGTGGTTTTGCACTCTGTGTGGCCGAGTATCGCACATTCCAGCTCCAGTGAAATTGTGCTGAGTGCAGTGATTTCTCATGTTCCAGGAGCAAACTGCATTCAGAAGCAATAATTTTTGCCATGTCTCCAGTGAGGGTTTTTAGTGCCATATGATGGATGGTAAATAAACATGTGAACAGTAAAAATAAATTAAAAATAGCTTTTGTATCAATGTAATTTGTCACATGCGAACAAAAAAAAAAAGATTATGTATAAATGATACATGTAAAAATTGCTGAATGTTATTTGGCATTTATAGGAGAATGTTTGTTTCCCAACTCTTTATGAATATTAAATAGGTAATGATATTTTCACATATAATAAAAAAAAACCTTCAAAAAGAGCGCTCTAAAGTTTGCACTTTTCTCAGGTTGCGTTTCAGTTGCTAATGTGACATAGAACTGCACTCGTTAAGAGAGGTCACATATCACTCACACTTTTATAGTTTTCTGGATTCATTGGATGTGCATTAAGCTCAGTCCACTGGAAAAAGCTATTATATTTGTGGTGATAAAACTAATGTTCAAGAAATACAATTTGTAAAATAATGTAATGATGATTAACACGTCTATTAATTAAAGAACTACGGTGCAAAAATACAGTAATTCAACCATAGTTGACTTATATTACTGAGCTATAAACCAACAATATTAGTTCATATGATAATGTTTACTACTATGTTGCTTAAAGCAAAGTGTTCTCTGAAATTAGTGTACAAAGGCAAAAATAACTGTAATGCATTTGAAAACCAATATTTAAAACTAATCAGCATTTACCTACAATAATTGTAATTGACTATCACTATTTTTATTATTTTAAAGGTTAAACATGCTAAAATGAATTAATTATTAATGAAATAATGAATTATGTTAACAGGCAAGTCGACGTAAAGATCATTAGAGATATATGCGGGGTGAAAAGGGGAAATGAAGCAGTTTGGAAACAGGAGTAACCTGAGAAAATTCACCAGTTCATAGCAACATCTGCCATGTTTCCCAATTGCGAAAAAATTGTGCACAACTCTGCTGAGAATCAAACCTGGACTATTATCTGATCACTCAACCACCATGGCTGAGAAATAGAAAAAAGAGAGAGAGATAGAAAGTTGCCTGATAGTGAGGGGGAAGGTAAAAGGGAAACAAAACAATAACTGGTGTTCATAAAGAACGTTGATAAATACCTGATCATAAATTAACATTAGTGTGATGGCATACATACTATCTGAAGATATGAAGATGTGAAGAATTCACTTGAGTGCAGCCATGCACTTCTTCATGTAGGAATCCAGATGTGAGTAGTCGACCAGCGTCTCTGTAATCAACTCCAGCAGGATGGACTGCCACTGGTCTTCCAGCAAACGCAGCTTCTCCACCGCCGCACACACAACTTCCAGAAGCCGTCCAAAATATATCCTGCCACGTCTTCGCCACATCACATCTTCCTGGATGACAAAAAAAAAGAGAAGGGAAAGAGTTGAGGAATATGGTAAAGTAGCATAACTGTTACAAAATACAAGAAAAGGCACTGTACTACAAAATTTTTACATTAGGGATGTGCCAATAAAATACTTAAATGCCATGAAATCTGAAGTATTAATAATATTTAATATTCCACAGAAAAAAAAAATTGAAGAAAAATATTGGAGGTAATGAAGAAAATTCAAATATTCAACAAGCAACCCAATACAATTTTTTTTTTTTTTTACTTTTAGCAGGAACATACAAGGACATAGTTTGATTGAATGCTGAAAAAATAATGTTCAAGTTTACAAAATAAACATTATTGTCAGTGATTGAGTGCTGAAATAACATGTCTCAGACACAAACTAATTTTTAATGTTTTTATTTATCCTTCACGAAAACTCACGTCACCATCTTCTAACCATGAAAACAAATACATGTTGAAAATACAATCTGGTTGCACAAAACATCTGCACTGAGTCCAAAACACAAATTTACTGTTCGTGGTACAGAATTATGAAAATTATATGCTAGCAGTGGGAGTAGCGATGACCAGCAACATGGAAGTCGCAGGGCCAAGTCACAGTGACTTTGTAGTTTATAACAACGTTGTAATCTCAAAGCTTCATGGAGGAACGTCAAAACAGAACCTTGCTTGTAATGTATGTGGGAGTCAGAGATTTTAGAAACAGATAAGTTAATTATGTGTAGGTACTCATGCATAAAACTGGAAAACTTCAGATTTAAATTTTTTTTTTTTAAATATAAAAGCTTGTTTTATTGCGTTATTGATGTGTAAACACCTAAGCTCTCGGTATGCAGCACTTTGTAGGAGAAATTTCGTGAAAATGGAATTGCAGTCTATGAACAGAAATGTGATACAAAGATACAGACCCAATAAATTTACATGTCAAATGATCGTAATGTAAAGTCTCAAAGTCAACACCTTCAATAGGAGGATGTGACATGGTTCTTGACAATTTATATTTGATTATTGTAACAATTCAATTCTTTAGTTTGTGCTATTTTGACACAGTATTGTATTTGGGATTATCCTAAAGTTTAAGGTAATAAATAAATAAATATTATAGTCACACAAGTTAAAAAGCCCTCAATTTCATAATATTTCACCACACTTGCCTATTTTTATGGTAACTAATGCACAAATACTTTCTGTGAACTATGTGCTACAATAAGCAAAATTCATTGAGTTAGTTATGACAATCTGATAACCAGCAATGGTGTATGTCCACAAAACATCTTAAATCAATATCTTTAATTTCTTGTACCGAATTTTATATTTTACCCTTAAGACCTAGATTCAGATTCAAAAGGTACATTAGAGGTACTCTTTGCGATTCAAATTTGAGATTTGGATCCCAGAAAATTGAGATGTGACTCATTGCTAATTTACATGGAGGTTTTACCATTGTTACCCGACTTACTGGGACAGGAGGAAGACAAGAGTTTTTAAACCCTCCTTCAGAGGTACAGGGAGAGAATGAGTGGAGATGATAACATGAGCAACCAAACAAAAGAGAAAAAATATATATTGGTAAGTGACTTCAAATATCAGTTATTAAATGCTTTTTAGGGATGGGTTGAGTACACTTTTTTATCGATTCCGATACCGGTACCGATTCCTAAATTTCGATTCTCGATTCCGAGTCATTCCAGTTTTCGATTCCTGGTAATTCTGGTCACATAATTAAAACTACTTAAGAATTGAATGCATTACATAATGATAATAACATGTAAAAAGGATAATTATAAACTTAGGATTAAATGTTGAGGTTTTTTTTTTTTTCAATTACCAGTGAAGAAGCATCTTCACATAAAGTTTGTTTGCTAGTAAGTACTAGGCTGTGCACAAAGAAGTTCAACATTTAGACAGGGTTCTTTAACAGACGATAACGCCGATAACATAACATCTTTGTTCAAAATGGGTTCAAAGGTAGCACTACTTTTTTCTGTGGTACCTTTTGACTTAGTTGGTGACAGTGCTGTAAACAAAAGTTTGTTTTTCTTCAAAGACTATTTTTTCTGGTAGTAATGTGTGCCGGGATTTCAAATGCTTCATTAAATTGGTTGTAGATTTGTAAGTACCGCTCCGTGAAATTTGCGCACTACCATGATTACAAATTGCATATTTGTCATTTTCACTATTGATGCGAAAATGTTCCCAAACTTTAGACATGTTGATACAATATCAGACCATTCGCATCGTAATTTGAAACGACAGTCGGCGAACATTTTTTTTACTAACAAACTAGCAAAACACTTGAAAATAGTTTTATCAATACAATATTTGTGCCAAATAAATAGCATAAATGCGCAACAATTCACAGTAACCTCAATAGCACGACGGTGAATTACGCCGTAATTCAGCGTCGTGCTATTGAGGTTACTGTGAATTGTTTCGCATTTATGCTATATATTTGGCACAAACATTGTTTTGCTAAAACTATTTTCCGTAATTCACCGTCGTGCTATTGAGGTTACTGTGAATTGTTGCGTATTTATGCTATTTATTTGGCACAAATATTGTTTTGCTAAAACTATTTTCAAGTGTTTTTCTAGTAATTATTACGGTTTTCCTTTGCAAGAAATAAACACGAGCCTCTGTTGGCGGTATGGCCAGAGAATTCTTTAAAATCGATTGTTGCTTTCATTATACAATTTGTCCCGTACGCAACGAATCGATACGTTTCGACTTGACTTTATATTTTATGGCCACCAGAGATTTTGTGGAGGCCATCATCCTTGAATGGCTCACAACTAAAATGGTGACGACACGTGATGTGGTCTCGTTTCATAACCGTCACTTTCTTCACAAAAAACAATGGACTTTTCTTAACTGCAAATAAAATTAATAAGTCTTTTTACAATTTATTTACGTCTAATACATGAGTGAGGAATAATGTTCTTCGATCGTGGAGTTTTAATTAGAGGTTAAACATGCCCGGTAACATTGTTTTTATTTATTTTTATTCGTATAAAATTAATATTTAATAATAATGAGCATTATTAGGAATTTTATGCGCATACGGCAGGTAAGATATATTAAAATAATTAAGTAAAGTTCAGACGAAAATATATTACTACTGTATTTTCTTAACTTAACCGATTCCTAACCTACCTTGCCCGTTTTTAGTACCCGATACTGAGTACCCAAATTTTTTAATAATCGGTGGTATCGAGGAATCGGAGAATCGAATCGACCCATCCCTAATGCTTTTGTAAATTACACACATGAATAAAAAAAACCATCTATAACTTTGAACTTTAAAAATCATAACTAGTGTTCTTATTAAAAAAAAAGTGTTCTGTTTTAAAATTTTCTCATTTTGTAGATAGTATAGGCCTACTGATAAATAATACATTCTTGTCAACATAGGGTTCGAAAATTTATATTTTCAAAGATATGAAATAGAAGGTTCCAGTATGAATATTTTTATTGCAACTTTATAACAATATTAAGTTCAGGGATGGACAAAATTATACCTATATGCTTAAATTGTCATTTGGATTTTATTGGTAGTAATTGCATGAATAAGAAAGGGAATAAAGTATACTGGAGTTACTGATCCATTGAGGTTTGAGAGGGTGTACACTCGGGAGAAGCGCCGACCTGGGAGGGGCCGCCCCTCCTCCACTGCAGCGCCTCCTTGCTGACGACGGCGCGCAGGGCAGGGTCGGCGCCCCACAGCCACTGCTTGGCGCTGGCCGGCCGGGCCCCGTCGTCCAGGCGCAGGCGGGCCAGCAGCGGCTGCAGCAGCGAGTCGGGCAGAGACCACAGCACCAGGTCGCTCAGCCCCTGGAACTCCTCGGAGGCCGCGCTCGCCTCGTCCTCCGACACCTGCCCTCCCGCGCGACACACGCACGTCACGCACGGGCAAGCACAAGCCACGGACATACGGTCATGCTGGAGTCACAACAGCGCGACAGTTGCGATGGGAACCAAAATATCACATCATTAAATAGTGCAGTTTTTAACCACACGACAATTAGAAACGCACAACATGATGTAAATGTTTCTCACCATTACGTACACAACTCATATATAACTGCCATAAATTTTTACAATTTTGTTTTAAAGGACCATTTTCAGAAAAATTGGCTAAATCCAAATTTAATGTTGTTTGGAAAAATGCTTCACAAACTAATTTAGTATACAAAATCGCAAAAGTGAAAAAAATTATAACTGTACTATCAATGCACCAGTTTAACCAACATTCAAAATCAAAATTTATATTCTTGTTTCAGCAATATTGTGCTTACAACACAATGGAAATAAGACCAATTTTCTAATAGGAAAGTATGTCACATCCACAGATTTTGTTGCGCTGATGTCATAAATGTATTGACTGTAAATTGATAGAAATTTTTTTTTAATTTGGGTTGTGTCCATCACACTGCATTTGTCTTGCTATTGTTATTTCACCACGAGACAAGATTTCATGAACTGTGATAAAAACAGAAATAACACCGAAACGCAAATCAATGCACCAAATAATATTGAAATAATGACCAAAAAAACTGAAAACAAACATAGCTTGACTCATACATTAATATAATTTTAATATTTTATATTAAAAATCATATAAAATAATACCTCCTATAACGGCCAAAGACTGTACATGTAAAAAATATTCTCATTTAACTTGTTTTAAAAAATGGAGAAAATAACCGGGTTGCACCGCACTGTCTACTGTAGCCAGCCCACTTGTGCTATAAGTGACGTACTTCCTTATCGTTGACGACGTGCAGGCCCCAGTGGCCCAGGCGGTAGACGGCGTAGGACTGCCACTCCTTGAGCACGATGGGATTGCCCTCCGGCTCGATGCGCAGCGAGGAGAGCCCCTGCACGTCTGCCAGGGCGTTCAGCTGCCCCAGGTGCGAGATGTTGGTCTCGCGGAACGCAAAGTGCTCCGCCCCGGCGAAGCGCTGCTTCATGCGCCCCAGGACGTGGATCATGGCGTTGAAGTTGACGTAGTGGAAGCGGGCGGTCGTCACGTCCTGGGCCTTGCCGGCACTCCACGGCCGGTCGATGAACCGCAAGGAGCCTTGCCCGTACACGTTCAGCACGCGGCCCGAGATTTCCACCAGGAAGTCACCTCCTGAGGACGAACACTTTGCTATAGTACTCCCTCACTTTGTTTGCTATCATTTAAGTACCGTATTTACCCGCAAATAACATGCTACCCTAAACTTTAACATTGTCGGTTTATGAAAAATTTTATACAGACTGGAAATCACAATTCAAACACATACAAATTACAGAAATAATTGAATAAGTAGGTACTTTTATACAATATTTACTACAGCTTTTCTGGTGCCACTTTCATCAAAAAGTGTTTGTATGGCCATTTTTTAAACAGCAAAAGGCTATTAGAAAATAATAATAATATGTTGTATGGCTGTAGTAGAAAAGCCATCGGTCAAAAGCAAAAAATGCTGCAATGTACAGTGGTCCCCCTAGAAGGGTGAAAGAGGAGGGGGTTTGTGCCTTGGCCAGCAGAAGCAGTGAAGAGAAGCAGAAAGTAGGGGAAGGAACCCAGCGACAAAATCAATTTGAACTCTCTCCCCTACCCTCCGACCATCTATCACACTAGTTGACACCCCCCTCCCTTGAGATTCAGGAAGTCATAAACAAGAGAAACAAGTGTGGACTAAAGTTGCATAAGTGATGTAGTTTACAGGTCAATTGTGTAGTTTTTTTTAACTACGCGGAGGTTCAGAAGGCAGTAATAAACAGTGGTCTAAAGTGGCTTAAGTAACACAATTATGACGATGAGCATGTAGTTTTCCAGCCAAGCTGTTCCTATCACTGTTAATTCTCTGTCTTTCAGCTACAATGTTACAAGGTTGGGATCATAATGTGACCCCCACTTTTAGTTTCAGCAGTTTTGAAACCATAATAGTGTGGTGTAACATGCGAGACAATAAAAATATTACAACAAATTTTATTAAACCAGTAAAATAATAAGTTTAAAAGAATTTTGTTTACCCAACTGATTATATATAGAAAAAATAGATGTTTTTTAATAATTTTTAAATTTTAATCTCATATTATTTGTAAATATAAAATAATAGATATTATGTTGCAGAAAAAATCCAAGTTTCTGATTATATCTTCTTAGCTTCATACAAGTTACCTTCATTCAAAAAAATTTTTAGTGAATAAGTCCCATTTGGTGTATCTATTGATAATGAATAATCAAAAAAAAATAATTTTTTTGATTTGAAATGAATATAATATTAAATTATTCATGAAAATCAAATAATTCTGGTAAATCACAGGCACAGGCCCCTAGATGTTACCTTGCTCTCGAACTTTTCCCGAGGACTTGGGCGGGGGCCGGCTGGTGGTGGGCCTGGCCTGGACTCGGCGGCACGAGTGCTTGCGGTAAGGGGTGGCGCTCTTGGCGTTCCTCGCCGGCTCCTCCGCTGCCACCTTCCCTCCGCCGCTGGACCCGGGGTCGTCGTGGTCGTCCGCCTCGCTACAGCTGCTGCTGGAGTCGCTGGGCAGCGAGCTGGAGGAGCTCTCGCAGCCCGGCGCGACGTCTGCCGCGGGCTGCTGCTCCGCGCCGATGCTGCCGTGCGCAGACCACACGTGCCTTCGCTCCTCTGGCCTGTCCCTGCGGTCCCTCCAACCAGCTGGCGGCTCTCCTTCAGGTATTCCCATCTCTACACTCCTCACCATCCCATCTCCAATGACCTTCACGTTCGTTCACTTATTGCCGATTCATTTGAACCTTCAGTAATATTCATTCACTGATCCGATAGAGGCAACAGTTATGAATATCTACACATAGTGGTTCTTAAGTCAACAGGTGTCTACAGCTAATGAATGGTGCTGTGTCACTGTTCTTCGATCCATTTATTTAGAAGTTTTTTTTTTTTTTTAAAGTCAACCAATTCAAATAACTTAGAATAAAAATGTTTTTTTTTTCTCACAAAAATTTTGAAGTGGTTTAACCCATTATTACCATTGTTTTAAATGGGAGTTTCATATAAAATAAGGCATTTTTTTTTTTTTAAAAAAACTCTGTTTAGTTGTAAATTTTGGTTAGAATTTGGCATTTTAAATTTATTTGGAAGCTTTTTAGGGGTTGAATACATTGCAATAACTTGTAATTCATCTGCAGTCGACAATTAAAAGTTGAAGTGTTGAGAATGCAGATCACAAACAAACTGAGTTCTTCCATAAGAAAGCATGTTTTAAACATTAGGTGTGTATTTAACTCTAGAATTTTTTTTTTCTTTAACATTTAATTTCGAGCAAGTATCATTCTTTCAAATGTGATTTTTTTAATCCAGTAATTCTTTTTAATCTAAAAAGGAGAGGTTCCGAGTCGGGGCTCATCGATTTGGCTTAAACTGTGTGAGTAGAAAATGGTAGGTGCCCCTTTCAACTTCCTAGAATGTTTTGTCTGAGTGTGCCCTAGGAAGTGAGAAAAAGAATTTTTACCAGTCAAGCTTGTGGCACCTACAAAGTAGATGCTTCCTGATTGACCATACCATCTGCCAATCAGATCAACCTGAAAGACCAATACATGCACAACTACGATCAGCCCCTAAAATAAATACTGCACCAGAACACCAGACCTCAGTGGTTAATTGCCCTTGATAATGGCTGCAAAAAGGTATGCTGAAACATCAAAAACATCGACTCAGAAGCCAAGGAGTAGTTGGTCACCAAAGAGACCGTCACTTACCTGAATGTGGTGGCCAGTATCGGGGGCAGCTTGAAGTAGTCGACACTGCTGGAAGAGGCAGTGTTCTGGGACGTGTCCGAATCCTGGGACACCGTCCGGTGGGAGAACTTGAGCCGGCGCACCTCTGCACTGATGGAGACCACGCTGCGGGACTGCGGAGGGGCACACCCCGACGATGCCATGCCGCTCACGCCCGAGTCGCTCTGGATGTGTCTCTCAGGGGCCTTCGCACCGGTCACGTCCATATCTGCTCTCAGATCTCGTAGGGAGGAGCTGAGGCTCGTAGCTGGAGGGAACGCGTGACTCATAAGTCTCACAAAACAGTAGTTAATATGTATGTGTGTGTGTGTCAGAAGCATAAATTTAACAATATCAACACCCCATTCCCTGATTAGTGTTTTTTTTAATTTCACATATTCTTAGTATGTTTTAGTGATAAATGTGCTTTACTCTGGTTCTTGTGTTTTTTTGTGTTTATGTGTTACCTATTTCATTGTTTGTCTTGTGTATGTATGGAATATATATATAGCTCTACAGTATCGTGTGTCACCTTACATTTGTTTTGTATTACTGCCTTTATAGGACTCTATGTGATTACTTTAAACTTAGGTATGTAAATACAGTGAACTCTCGATATCTCGGACTAAAAGGGGTGAGAGGTGGTCCGAGTTACCGTTTGTCCGAGATACCGAAGGGAAATAAAGGGAGAGAAGACAGCCATATGTTTAAACTAACAGGACAGACTGTACTGTTAGTACACATGGCATGTGGGAAGTGGCAACACAGCAAGTTATATCAGGGCTACGGTTGGCTGCGGTATTACATTGCGCATCTTAAATACAAAAAGCGTAAGGGACGTGGTGATAAGATAAGCCTGTGCTATATGCTGAATAATGAATCCATTGTTTGCCTGCTGCGGAGACTCGTGTTGTTTACGGAATGGTCTAGGGGAGGGGATGAAAGACAGAGATGGAGAGAGGCGAGGTCAGTTGTTTCTCAACGTCTCTTACGGGGAATGGAGGGGGCGGACGGAAAACGTGGGAGATAATGATACACAATATGTACCGATAAAAAATATGTACCGATAAAGGTTTTTATGAGCGTATGTAATGTAAATTTATAACTGCGAAAATAAACATTAATTATCACTGTACCATGTTCTGATTTTACATTGTTTAGTCAGAGTCTGAGTAAAATACACTTTCGCGGCTGTCACTGTAAGAGCATGAAGGGGAGAGTAAATCAGCTGGCCTAGCTTCTGCAGATTCTGTTGAAGGCTTGAAAAAGCTGTCAATCTTCTTCTGGACGGTCTTGTGTTGCTGCTTACAGATTTACTAATTCACGTGCTGCTCGGAAATGTCTGTAATATGACTGAAGGTCAGCATCTGAAGTTGAATCAACAATGTTGATAAGAGTATGCAGGGCTTGTCTAGCACTGGAAATGTTCTGCTTTGATAGCAGCTCTAATTCATCCTCTTCGTCAGTGTCTTGCTGCGTGGTAGTAGGAGACAAAACATCTTGAGCTATATCTTCCTCAGTCTGAAACTGATTACCAAGATCTCCATCAGCATCCAAACATTCTGTGACGTCTTCTTTTGTGACATCTGTTTCGCCTCCAGCCATTAGTGTGCGCTGGTAGTCACTGGCTTCAAACCCTAGAAAATCTGGCTCTATGTCACGGTCAAAGAGCAGTTTATTCCACCCATTTGCAAGTGTAGATGTCTTTATTTCCTTCCATGCAGAAGCCCAGTTGAAAATTGCAGACCAAATGCTGTAATTTCGAATGTTCTGCAGTGTTCTCATTCCTCGAGTATCATCCTCTTGTCCTCTGGTTCTTACACCACCACCATCACTTTGTCTCTTGTATGATAAAATTATTCTCTGGTCCATGGGTTGGATAAGAGATGTGGTGTTAGGAGGCAATGCCAAGCATTTAATTTTTCCATCCTGGCTAAACATCATCTCCGTATCGAAATGGAATGGTGCATTGTCAACAATTAGCAAAGCCTTGACATCTTCTGGATCAATGCCTAAAACTTCCGTCTGAAATTTCTTTACTTCAGGCACAAACTGTTTATGAAACCAGTCACCTGTAATTGCCTGTGTAAACCAAGCATTTTTTGAGCTGGTATAGTGAACTCGCAGATCAGTCATTATATCCTTTAGCTTTCGAGGTCGGTGTGATTTTACCACGACAACCGACTTAAGACGATGACTGCCGTCAGCATTGGCGCACAGTAGAGCAGACAGCCTCTCTTTACTCAGTTTACGCCCCGGCGCAGTGCCCTCATGTTTATAAGCTTGTGTATTTTCAGGCAGCGAACGCCAAAATAGGCCCGTCTCATCCGCATAGTAAAGCTGCGCCTTTGTCAGTCCTTCATCATCAATTAAAGTGCAAAGCCGTTTTCTGAATAGCTCGACACTCGCAGTGTCTGCACTCAAAGCTTCTCCGAACATCCATTTATGAACGATGCCGTATCTGTGTCGGAAAACGCCACAACCATCCGTCACTTGCTTTGAACTGAATGCTCATGTGTTTAGCCAACTTGTCGGCAGCTGCTTGTAGCTCAACACCACAAACTGCTACACCACTGGATCTTTGCTGTACGCACCATCTGTGTACAGCTTCTTCCAAGTTTGTATCGCCTGACAACTTTAAACGTTTTCTGCTAGCAACAGTTTCTTCAGCATCACACTTCACAGCAACCGCCTTCAACTTTTCCTTTTGCTTTTTTATATCCGGAACATTTTGTTTAGCAATCCCAAATTCTACGCACAAACTAGCCACAGACGCACCAGACTCTAGCCTTTCAATCAATTTTAACTTTTGCGCGATACTTAAAGATACACATTTTCGTTTAGGTGCCATTATAATGTGCAAAAAATTAACTGAACATAAACAAAAAAAATTACTGCTACGTGTCGATTTATTTTTTCCAACTACCCATTAGTTCACAAGTGCATCAATAACTGCCGTTGTTACCGCCGGCGTAACGGGCTCGTGACTAATAACAATAGCCACCTCGGCATGCCGCGCACCATTGCCACGTCTCCCAATACGCCCACCATGCACTGTTGTCAAGTCTCTCGCACATCGCGCCAGCAAATACCCACGTATGACGCGCACCCCACTTTTGCAGATGTCCGAGTTATCCGATGTCCGGGATATCGAAGTCCGAGATATCGGGATATCGAAGTCCGAGATATCGAGAGTTCACTGTAAATACAAAATATGACACAACACTATTGTTTTACTAAATTATATTTTACCAACACATATGTAACACATGTATTGGACAACAACAAATATACACTATATAACTTTGGTATAAATTTTACCATTAATATATCTATAGGTTTCAAGATTAATCCTACTAATATTTTAAAGGCGAAAGTTTGTAAGTATGGATAGATGGATGTTTGTTACTCTTTCACGTAAAAACTACTGAATAGATTTTAATGAAATTTGGCCTACAGCTAGCTTATAACCTGGATTAACACATAGACCCCATATTAATATGAAATTCCATCCCTAAGGGAGTGAAAAAGTGATAATTTCATTTTATAACAGAAAAAATCATAGGTCATAGACATACATATATTGAGTGTCATTTCTCTATATCTGACACACGATCATACACATAGTAAGGTCTGGCAAATTAATATTTTTCTCCTTGGTGAGACCAGTCCGTTTAGTGGAGCTCGCAGTGGCTAGCAAAATAAAGGCGCTAATAACAGTTTGGTTCTTAACTTCGTCAATAGATAAAGTTGCCTTGAATTTTAAACGCACCATCATTTGATGCGTTTGTCATGTCTTTAATTTTCGTTTGTTTGTGCGGTATGCGTTCCTATACCATTCATCCGATTGCGATGAAATTTTGGTGATTTGTTATGCGCATGCCCATGAAGGTTACTGATACGGTATAACTATTTTTCAATAGTTGGAGCACGAATTGTGTCAAAAAATGTGTTTATTTCATTTTATATAGTGGCACTTCGCCTGTTTTTGTTGTATAAGTGCACACGCATGACACAATTTATTTAAATATAAAATAGAGACAGAGATAGAGTGATATATATATATATATATATATATATATATATATATATATATATATATATATATATATATATATAGAGAGAGAGAGAGAGAGAGAGAGAGAGAGAGAGATAGAGACAGAGACGGAGAGATAAGTTGAGATAGAGCGAGGAATAGAGAATGAAATGGGTTAGATAATGAGATATACCTATAAATGTATAGAGCTATATAGACATATATAGAAGATATAGATATAGTGGGAAGTATATATGTAGATATAAAGAGATAAATAGAGATAGAGAGATACATAGATGTATATAGATGTAGATGGAGATAAATATGTATAGAGAGATGGATAAATGATTTGTATATGTGGAACTACTTCAAACATATTACAAAACAAAACTGCATGAGGCATTGCAATGCAGGTCGAGCATTAGCTAGATAATGGAATCTTTTCAATATTAGTCATCTCTTATTTTTCAGCTTTTTTCTATATTGCTTTATAAAGTCTAAATTACATACAGACCAAGTAAATAACTATAAACTGGCAGAACGTCTGTCGGGATCTGAAAGTGATATAAATTAATTTTCACACTTGAGATTCAAATTAAGAAGACAGTTACTAACTACACCCTGTGTTCAGCCCGGGCAACGCCGGGTATTGCAGCTAGTATTTTATATATTTGAGTTTTTAAATAAATTTTTTCAGCTGATAAAAGCTAAGGACATAACGATTACCTAGCTAATAAATGATACCCTTCATAGCTGTACTGGTTCTCACTCCACTTTCTTTATTTCGAACATATTCCTTGAATATGCCATTTCATAGTGTGTTTATGGACTCAAACAACATCTGGGGTAAAAAAAAAAACTTTCATAGTTTGGTTCATGGCAGACTGGAGCATATTATTTTCTCTTCAAATTATTATCACTGATGATTTTACATTACTTTTCTAGGTTTTCAAGTAGATTCACCGACTTTTCCCCGACCTTCCAGAAGGTGGACACCCTGTTCTGCAGCGACACTCACAGGACTCACAGCGCGCCCGGGACCGCAGCAGCTCCCAGTTGGTGCGGGCGTTGGAGATGACCTGCTCGCGGCCGTCGCCGCGCCGGGCCGCGGCTGCCTGGCGCACCGCCGCCGTCACCTCCGCGCGGGACAGCAGGCGCAGGCGCGGCAGGCGGGACACCAGGAAGGACGCGCACTCCCCGCCCGCCGCCACCGGGTTGCCGTCCACGCTCAGCTCCCGCAGCTGGGATGCCTCCGCAACGCCGCTCAGGCTCTCCACCCTGCCTCATCCGAGGTCACTTCATTCCACACCGTGCGCAGCTACACGTGTTAGTAGCATGTGTATCAAACATTTCAAAATATATATTCATTTATAAAATTATGTTAAATATATTCCTGAGAAATGTAATTCAAGTGTAAACATAATTTAAAATAATTAGGAAAGCCAATAAAATCCTCAAATACCACAATATTCCTTAGTACTCAAAGGATTCGATTTTGTAGGGAAAAAATATTCTAAAAAAAAAATATTAGAAAAATTAATGTGAACTAAAAAATTCAAAACAGATAACCTCTGAATTTAAATTTTTTTTCTTCTTACCTATACTTTTACCATTCTCAGACAATAAAATTAAAATATGTATTGATTCTGGGGACTTAGTTTGTTAAAAAAAAATTACAAGGGTTGAATGTTTCAACACCATAATTAATATTTTTAATTTGTAATATATTATTTTATTTTTGACTCTTGAGATCTAGATTTAGATTCGAGGTGTATATTTGAGGTACTCTCTGGGATTCGAATTCAAGATTTGGACTCGAGAAAATTGGGATTTGACCCATCACTAAATATAATGTAAATTAATAGTTGGTGGTTGTAAAAATTTAGATGTGTAATATAACTTCAATATGAATGATACATTTTATGAGCCCCTTAAATTAATTTTAACCAAATTAAGTAGATTTTGCAATGACTTATGAATGTCATGAGTAATATAAATTTTGATAACATGCCGAATACCGGTATCAGTAATAAAGAGTCTCTCTAATTAATACCTGTGCTCTCAAAAACAAAAATACTTTAATTTAAATGATTATTTAATAAATCTAGGCTACTAAAACTATGATGTCGAATGGGGCTTTGCCCCTTTAAGCCTGGTCAGACTCCGCTCCCTTTGCAATCCCATGGCATCTCTAGCCACTCCTTGCTGACATTTGCACCATTGATACGTACGCGTACGTGTTCTGCGTGACGTGTGTTTGAATGGCGCACCACTGACTCCCATGAAAGGGCACCGTAGCTTCAGTGCTCCGTCCCCTTACATAATTATAAATAAAATTGTAAACCTTTATTTTTTATCCTGAGCATTTTGTAGCATGGCAGATCAGCCAGGAGATTTTTTTAATAAATCTTGTCTGTCAGGGCCGATGGGGTGGTCTCGATGACGAAGGTAGTGGGAAACAATTGGGGAAGGGGTTGGCCGCGATTCCAGAAAGGTCACTACTGAGAAAGGGTGGTTGGCCGCAGTCCCTGAAGGGTCGCTACAAGAAAAGAAAATGTCAGAGAAGGAAAAGGCACAGGATAGTAAATCACTATACCCCAATAATGCTATTTCGGATTTATTTCTTCCCAGATTACTCTGAGGTAGGGATCTCTGAAGTTGCAGGCTCTCTCGAGCCACATATGTAACCCGGCCATATTATGGTCTCTGACCTGCCTTTACATTCGTATCTATATACAGGATTTAGGCATCATACCTTATTGTACAGGATATACAACACACAATATGTCACATTGTAATCACGTCCTTACACTACTGTAAATAACAGCATATGATGTCACAGATCAATTCACTAAGCTGTTTGTGAATAACTGTAACTGCCATAAATAGGCAACTGTGATGCTGTAGTTGGGCTGCAAGGCACACTCGGATAAGAAGTCAGTTCCTAATGTGTTGCAGCCCTGGCCGAGGTTAGAAATGTTGGATATGACAGGCTTTACACTACACATTAAAGAGTGAACAACAGGTTTCTTTGCCAATATTACCAACAGGGATATTTTTTTAAACAGAATTCAGGTAAACCCGAATGTAATGTAATTTAATTACATAGCGAACCATCTTGAACAGGATCGAATGCTGGGGCAAAGATGGTGGGGAGATCCCCTTTCTAAATCCTAAAAAATCTAAAAGAAGAGTTTGAAAGCAAACAGCAGGCAAAGAGGTTCTATCACCCTCCCCTCCCCATCCCCTCAAAAAATGAAATTCTGCGTATGCTCCTGATCTTGAATAACAAAGAGGAAGAGGGGTATAGATCTTTCTACAATACAAACAAGGGAACAAGATGAGCATTAAATATTTTTACAAGATAATTTTCATTAAATTTCACTTATTTGAAAATACTAATGCTGCAATTTTTTTTTTTTTTTTTTTGCATTCTGACTTAAGGCAAGTATGAGTTTCGAAACTGGCACAGGAACATTAATCATGTTAATAGAGGTAAAGACAATGTGCAAGCCACACCCTTAACTTGTCCTTTATTCATTGCCTGCTGTGTTAGTGTGAGAGAATGGTGATAATTCTCCAACTGGTACTGGTGTGAAAATAAGGGAAGAAGGCATTGGCTATGCACAATTCAGCTCACAGTGGACTGTAAGTATAAAATTATAAATTAACATATTTTACAGTTTTTCTTCTGCATAGTGTGTAACAAGTTAAACTCAAAAAAATTCCACGCAATTTTTTTATTATTATTTTTTAATAGTTACAAACTAAAGCATCTAGAAATTTATAAGCTCAAATAATGGTTTTGTAATACTGAAGTTTTGTTAAGGTGGTAATACTGTTACTGAAGACTATGGCTTTCGAAGAAGATTGTTGTGTAGCTGAGTTTAATTGTGAAGTTGTATGCTATATGCAAACATGTAATAAATTTACCTTAATATATAGCATATGCTTTATAAAAAGACCTGAAATAACAGTTTAACATGCAAAGTAAATACACAAGGACATCTACTCACGTCAACAATTCGTTGTTACTAACAAAAAGTTTCTGCAGCTGTGGAGTGTCTGCGAAACCAGACAGCCTTTTAATGCGGTTGCGCCGCAAGTTCAGTTCTTGGAGTGAGCGGAGGCCTTGCAGGTCGGTGTTGCCAACAGCTCGGATCTGGTTTCCCGCCATGTTCAGCACCTTTAGCTCTCCGAGAGTTTTCAGCCCACCGATTTGGTAGATCTGGTTCCCGTGGAGATCCAGAACTTCCAGCCTCACCAGCAAACTGAGACCCTCTATACGACGGATCCTGTGAGAATTTTCATTCTGTATGAGGCAACCAGTGTTGCAAAATTTGGCACAGTAAAAGAAAAAAAATGAAATTTCCCTTACAGCTTTAAAAAAAATTGTGTGTGCTTGGAGTCCATGCGCGACATAAGTGAAACTTCTTGCTTATTAAGTAGCGATAGAGTTAAGTTATTAGTATTTTTTTTTAACAAGAGATAATAATTGAGAGTAGTAAGGATGTGGGTATAATCTCAAATGAAAAAAAAAAAACTACAAGCACACACTCCAATAGAACATAAATTACACTTATTAAGTATATCTCACAAGTCTATAAGTCCTTTTGACATTTTAAAATCACAGTGTTCACATACAAAAAATACATTACACTTATAAAGCTAACCTTTGAAGTCTCCATGTCTTTTTTTATATTTCCAATCACACAATTCACATAAAAATGAATGATACTTGTGAAGTTAATTGCACAAATCAATAACTCTTTCCAAACAAACAAATAAATTGCAGATACTTTAAACAAAATAAGTACAAGAAATACTGTAGCATCACTCGTCAGCCATTACGAAAACTGAGGAGTAGACAAACAGCATTACGAAAATTCCGTAGCATTACGGCTAAGTCATTTCTACCTCTTCTCTGCTCTCTCCCCTTCCGGCTATTAAAACTAGCATATAGCATGCTATGTACTATGCTACGTACCTACCCACCCCCTTTATATTTGTTGTTTTCCCATTCGATCACTAGTGCATGGGTTGGAGTGACATCACCGCTAATGCCCAATTATTCCTCCCATGCTATCTGAATTTTCTTAACACTCGAAAATTGTAGCCCCTTCAACAAAGAAGTTTCACTTCAAAAATTTAACTACTTTCTACAAAATCAGTGAAGGGTCGTCTCCACTTCTTCTCAAATCTGAATCTCATATTTAATTCTCAAGCAAAAGCCTCAGTTCAGAATCTAAATGTCTGAGATTTACGGATAAAAAATTATATGAGCAAAAACACACAAACTTAAGTTTTGAATAAAAAACTTTTAATTGATTAAATATTATTTAGATTTTAAAAAAAATGTGTGTATGTATAATATATGTTCAGGATATAGCAAATCATATGCAACTACAGTAGAACCCTGTTATAATGTTCCTGCATATAATGTTTTCCTGCTTATAATGTCATATTTTTAAAGTCCCAATATTTCTCCCATAAGGACAATGTATTTATTTCCTGCATATAACGTTCATAAATAGTGTAATTTCCTGCTTATAATGTTTGCTTTCTAACATTCAATAAATGGGGAAAAATGTTTTAAAACCAAATTATTCCAACACTTACAATAAAAAGTTTCCTTTATGTATGTTTATGTTTACAATCACTGCCATACAATACATGAAGTTTGTTAAAATACAATTTTATGCAATATACTGAAGGTACACAATGTTCATAGTTACATGTCAGTTGGCACCTGTTATGTCCCTCAACACATATTTAGATTGCAGTTCCTCACTCCTGTATACAATCACCATGTACCAACGACCGACCCGCTGGCCGCCATCATTACACACTGTCCTCTATTTACACTGCAGGCCTACCAACCTAACTACCCCACTTTCCTATATAACACTTCCACCCTTAAGATTTCTACACATAGTCTTGCAGCTTCCCCGGTACCATCCTCGCCCTGGTGGATCTCCTGGGCGGCTGTGCGCGTATCAGCTCCATCTGCAGTCCCTCCCATGGCTCTGGCCCATGGTCACGATGATGTTCAAACCCTCTGAAAGGGCTGCTGCTGTGGTCCGGTGTTGAGGCTCCCACTGGCGATGTCCCCGGCAGCTGTTGCTGTTTACCCTTCTGCTCCTTCCAATTTTCTGCCGGTTGCTCCTGTACGGTCAATGGTACCTGTGCCGGCTCCATCAGAATAGGGTGCCGCTGTATGGTCGCTGGGACCTGCGTTGGCTCTGTCAGAGCCATCCCGTCAGTCGGCATGAGCTGACGCAGGGTGGTACTGCCACGATTGGTTGCAGCACAGCCATCAGTACATGTAACTGACACCGCCTGGCTTGATGGATGTGCCACTTTGTTGCTCAGCAATTGGACCACGTGACGTCTATACAGGTTGCCGTTCTTATCTTGGGTTGTGTATGTCACGCGCCCTTGTTTGGATACAATGGTTCCTGGTATCCACTTACGAGTCCCTCTGTAGTCTCGAAGAAGCACCTGCTGCCCAACTAAAAAAAAACCTGCCCCTGTGGTGGTTTGCGACCTCTTTGGTCTCCCCTTTTAAAACTTGGTCTGGGGCGTATCTGGTCAAGCACCGTTCTTAATGGTCTCCCCATTAGGAGTTCTGCCGGTGTCTTATGAGATTCTCCCAGTGGCGATGTGCGCAACGCCAACAACATTCGAGCGACTCGTGTGTGCCAGTCTCCCGCTCCCATTTTCCGCAGTTTGTTCTTCACCGTCTGCACCATGCACTCCGCTTGACCGTTTGTGGCTGGATGGAATGGTCGTGTGCGCATTAGTACAACTTCCTTCTTCGTTAGGAATTCTTCCATCTCTCGGGAAACGAAAGCTGTCCCGTTGTCTGAGACCAGGTACCAGGGAATCCCATGGAAACTGAAGATCTCTCGTAGTGCCTGGATAACCGCACCTGATGACATGTTATGCATTGCCTTCACTTCTGGCCATTTTGAGTGCGCATCCACCACGATGAAGAAAACCTTCCCCTGGAAAGGACCCAGGAAATCCATGTGTAGCCTAACCCATGGCTCACTCTCCGTTGCCCATTTCACCTCCTTCACTTTGGGCGGGTTGGCTTGCTGCTACTGGCAGATTGCGCACTGACCTACCATTTGCTCGATGTTCCTGTCCATTCCTGGCCACCACATATAGCTCCGGGCAACCATCTTAGACTTGACAATTCCGTCATGTGCGGCATGAAGGACCATCAACAGTTCCCTGCGACGCCCCTCTGGAATAACCACCCTATTGCCCCACAAGAGACAGCCCTTGTGAAGGGATAACGCCTCTCTCCTGTTCCAATATGGCCGCAATTCCTCAGAGTCTGCATTCCTGCCCTGCCAACCTTGGCTTGTGTGCTGCTTTACTTGATGGAGGACAGGGTCCCCGTCGGTCAACTGCGCCAGTGTCTCAACATCGATTGGTGGCTCTGGCATGGCCTCAAGCATGAGCACATCACCAACAGTTGGTACCTGCATGTTCCCAGTGGCCATGGGTAGCCGGCTGAGGTCATCGGCATGGGGTATCTGGTTCCCGGCAAATACACTATCTGGAAGTCGAACATCGAGAGCCATAAGCTCCACTGTAAGAGGCGTGGTGACAGAATATCTGGTGTTTGCCGCTTGGGGTCCAGCAGTCGTAACAGGGGTTTGTGATCTGTCACGATAGTAAAATGCCGGGCTGTCACATACTGTCGAAATTTGGTCACCCCAAACATCACAGCCAGTGCCTCTTTATCGAGCTGGGAGTAGTTCCTCTCATGCCGGGTCAGAGTGCGCGATCCAAAGGCCAAGGGCACTTCTTTGCCATCATCGGTAACGTGCGCCAACACTGCACCTACTCCATAGTCTGATGCATCACATGTCAGCGTTAAAGGCTTATTTAAGTCATAATGAGTGAGCACCTGATCAGACTGTAATAGGTTCTTCGCTTTGCACAACGCCTCAGTATGCTCCGACCTCCATACCCACTTCGCTCCTTTGTCCAAGAGACGATGTAAGGGCTCCAGGACTGATGCCTTATTCGGCAGGAATCTTTCGTAAAAATTCAGAAAGCCTAAAAATGCCTGCAGTTCTTTCTTACATGTAGGTACTGGTGCCTCACGGATGGCTTCCACTTTCGCATCTGTAGGGTGCACTCCTACCCGATCGATTCTGTACCCCAATAATATGACAGACTCTGCCGCAAATACACACTTTGCCTTCTTGAGTCGCAATGCTGCTTTGTCTATTCTCGCCAACACTCCCTGAACTCTGTCCCAGTGTTCCTCTATGTCCTTCCCAGTGACCAAAATGTCATCCAACATGACCACCACACCTGGAATACCTGCTAGCAATGTTTCCATAAGCCGCTGAAAGATCGCTGGGCACCCGCTTACTCCAAAAGGTAACCGCCTAACCCGAAACAACCCTTTTATTGTATTAACTGTTAAAATTGCAGCTGTCGCATCATCCACCGCCACCTGCAGGTATGCATCTGCTAAATCTAGCTTCGTAAAAACTGTCCCTCCCTCCAAGCTTGCAAAAGCCTCATTAATGGTTGGTAATGGATAGACATTTTCTCTGCATACTTTATTCACTGAAATTTTATAGTCACCAAAAGCCTGACCATCCCATTCGCCTTCCGAATGGGTACAATAGGCGTCGCCCAATCTGAAAATTCCACTGGCTCATATACACCCTGATCAACCAGTCTGTCAATCTCTGCACTCACCATGTCCCGCAATGCGAATGGTACTCCCCGGCTCCTCCCGAAGATTGGCGTTGCTCCAGGTTCCAGCTCCATTGTCACTGGGGGCCCTACGTATTTGCCCAGCTCTACACTGTCGAACACCCGTACATGGTGTTGCACTGCAGGGGGTACTTCCTGATGTGATATTTGGTAAATGCCTGCTACTTTTATACCCAGTGGTTCTAACCAATTCCTGCACACCAGACTAGGCCCCTTCCCTTCCGCCACCAAAACTGGTAGTCTACATTCACTAGTCTTTGTCTGTACCAATACTTTACGAGTCCCCCTAACCCCCAACTTTTCCTGCGACCAAGTGTGTAGGACCAGGTTTGCATCTGTTAGGGCTGGTCGATCAGGCCACAGTTTCTTGTATGTCTCAAAACTGATGATCGAGAAACTTGCGCCAGTGTCAATTTCCATAGGAAGTCTCTGACCATCCAGCCACACATCTAAAACAATTGGTGGTTCACTCGTACAATTGCTCGCCATCATCTGAAATACCTTGTAAACTGCTCCATCCTCTTCGTCACTGTCCGGTTGGTTTGTAAGGTTGTAGGTGCCGGCAGTGTCACTGGCACTCTTACTAGGCCTGTCCATCTTCTTTCGGTCTCGGGACCCCCCATTCACTCCTGTATTACTTTTCCTCCTCTTGGTGATACACGCCCTTTCCAGGTGCCCTCTTTTGGCACAAAAATTGCACACTGTCTGGGTGTGTCGGCATTGGGTTGGGCTGTGGTCTCCATTGCACCCCCAACACGCGCGCCTGTCAGCTGCAAGTTGTTGGTCCACCTGGACTTGACTTCGCTTCTGGTCGTTCTTAACCACCTTTTTGTCGTACCTGATGCGTCCCACTTTCAGCACTGCCCCAGCATCTGCGTCCTGCTGCACCCGTAGATCGTGGACATTGCGGCCTGTGGCTTTAACCGCTGTGGCCAACTCAACCTCTTCCTTAAATGTTAAGTTGTCTTTTGTCAAAAGTGTGTGTTACACCTTTGTGTCCCGCGCACCACACACCACCCGATCCCGCAACATACAATCCAAATCCGCAAAATTGCAGTGTATGCTGAGCCGTCGTAAGTCCGCCACGAATTCCACCACCGATTCAACTTCGCGCTGGTTCCTGTTATGGAATTTGAACGATTCCACGATCTTACTCGGTTTGGGTTCACAGTGTTGCGTGAGTACCGCCAAAATATCTGGAAATGCCACCTCGGATGTTGACTTTGGGGCCACTAATGAGGTCACAAGGTTATAAAGCTCTGCCCCACAAATGGTGAAAAATATTGCCCGTTTTTCATCACTGTCTTTTATTTTGTTCACCACAAAGTAATATTCCAATCATTCCGAATATGTGTGCCACGTGTTATGCCCTGGAACAAATTCACCGAAAGCGGGAAACATCGCCATCACGGTATTTGTTTACGTTTCCCACATGCACACCCGGGAAAGAATAATTTTTCTCATCGCCACTGTTATGTCCCTCAACACATATTTTGATTGCAGTTCCTCACTTCCGTATACAATCACCATGTACCAACGACCGACCCGCTGGCCGCCATCATTAGGGGAAAGTTGCATAAGTCGCACCCCTTAAGGAGATGTGTTGTTTGCTTTTTAACGTTTTAACCTTTTCGAATATCTGAATATAGTTTTTGTGATTGCAGTTAGTAGAGATACACTGAAGAATGTCACATAACATAGGTTTTCAATAATATAGCTTTTATTGGCAGAAAATCAAGAGTCTACAATAAGTGCGATTTAGGAACCAGTGTCCTAGATCGCACCATGGCGGATCTTAAATCGCACTCTCACTTAACAGGCCTAAAATTATGACTACTTTATTTAAACATTTCTAAACACCATACTAATTGTATGTAATACAAACTTTGACAATTATGTAAAAAAATATTGCAACATTGAAAATATGAAAAAATTAATTGAAATTATTAAATAGGTTATACATTGGCTAGTATTGGCATAAGCTTGAAAAATTGTAGATTTATTACACTGTGAGGAAAAGCAGTTTATTTTATACATAAATCACATATATACTCGACACAATCAGGACCGTATCCAGCACATGACTCATGTGCCCAGTTCAAACACTTCACACATTGCACCATGTCTTCCACTACTGCTTCTTCACATAGTGCGCAAAGCCATTCATTGGTATTAACTATTTCCACTACAACTTGTTGGGATGAACCAGTCATTGTAGATTTTCCATTCTTTGCCCTTTTTTCTGTCTGTTCTGTCCTTTTACCCGTTTTGCTCTGCTGGTTATCAGATAATTTTTATGCTGACTCTCGGTAAGGAGTACAGATTTTTGGATCTCACGTTTCCTTTGAATTTGTGAGGTTGAAGAGGTTGGTGTTGGTATGGGCGATATAGTTTCTATTGGCACTCTCGTCTGAACTGGGGATCTCGAGCTTCCTGCTGTTTTTGGGACACCAGAGGTTGACATGTGAACTGGAGAGCTTGTGCTTCCTGCTGTTGTTGGGACACCAGAGGTTAACATGTGAAAGTCATCGTTTGTGGAACACATGTTGGCTGTTTGCTTTGTTTCAGGTATTGTGATAGTATGTCTCCAACTAATATTTTCAGATGCTATGAAATCACTATCTGAAAACACACTGCGGTCTACAGGCCATATCCCTGTTGCTCTGAACCCAGCAGCAGCATTAGATATTGTGCATGCCTTGCTGTAAGCTTCTCCTAGTAAAGCTGAAACTTGGTATTGAGTGATGCATTGCCCAGGATTGCTACGAAGCCATTTGTTCACTGCCTGCTCATAATAGGTTTCAAATGGTTTGAACATAGCAACATCTAAGGGTTGCAGACGGTGGGTAGTATGTCCTGGTAGCTGTAGCATGATAACACCACTCTTTCTAGCAAGTTCTATCGCTTCAAGATTTTTTGAATGTGTGCTGTGGCCATCCATCACAAGTACAACTTTGTTCTCAAGAGAAGGTTTAATGTGTTGGACAAAATGTTCCAGCCACTTAACGAATAAGTTCTGAATTGATGTAACCACTTTCAGAAACTTCAACTAGACTTCCAGGAGGAGCACCAGCTTGCAGCAATGGACTGTTGCGCTGTCTTTTGAAAATGATCATCGGTGGAACAAATATTCCAGAGGCGCTTGTGCAACATACAATAGTGGTATTCACCCCTCTTTCACCGCTAGACACAGCACCAATCTGGTGTTTTCCCTTCCTACCTATAACTTTTCCTGCCCGTTTTTGGACGGTGGTAAATCCAGATTCATCAACATTGAACATTCTTAATGCATCAATTTCATTACTGTCTACTACCTTTTCCAACAGATCAAAAAATCCATTCACATTCTCTTTGTTGAATCCCTTTACTCGGGCCATTGAAGTGCACTCAGGCTGTCGCAGACTGAGACGTGGATGCCTCTTCATGAACTGGTGAAACCATTTTTTACCTGCCATTTCTTGTCCCTTATTAAAACGGTGAGGTAAGCAATATTTTTCTGCAATTTGAAAAGCAAGTTTCCTAACGTCAGTTATACATAGCCCGAACATATGTTCTTCCAGTTTCAAAATGTGTTGCTCTAATTCTGTCTCAACATCTGGTGGGAGGTCAGTATGTCGGCCATTTATCGGTTGGGTACGATTACATAGGCCTACACCTCTTTTAACTTCACCCCTGACATGTCTTAAAAGTGTGCACTTTGGCACATTGTACTGTCTAGCACATGCATTCAAACCTAATTTACCCTCCTTGTAATCTTCTACAGCTTGTGCCATGTCTTCTGCCCTCCATCTTCCGTATTCACGCTTAGACATTCCTATATCTGAAATGAACAAACATCCCGATTGTGGAATTAACATAAAATTATTCTTAGTGTCCTAAATCGCACCAGGTGCGATTTAAGGCATGTTTATGTGGTGCGATTTATGCAACTTTCCCTGCTACAACAAACAGCAGTTCTAATCTCAACTAAAATAAGATATTCACAATGTAACAATACAACTGAATAACTGACATTGCAAGGAATCCGAACAGTATTAAATTATTCTATAAACATACCTTGGTAATGTCTAAACAGACTATTGTCTTCCGTCAGAATCTTATACCACAACACACGAGAAAATTATTTTGCTTGCCATGGACGACTGAAACTTCTGGTGGGTTCTATATTACTGAGCACACATCGATTATGCTCCTAGGTACTACAGCTGCCACCAGATGTCACTTTGAGTAATCCAGATTCTTTAAACTAGCAGTGGTGCGATTTACGCACCAGTGCGATTTATGCAACTTTCCCCTACACACTGTCCTCTATTTACACTGCAGGCCTACCAACCTAACTACCCCACATTTCCTATATAACAGCACCCTTAGTCAACTCTTCTCTTCCTTGCCATTCCAGTGGTTATTCGGATGCACGTACATAGACCTACGATATTTAAGTTGCCAACCATTGAGCGAGGGCATAACTAAATGTGTTTTCTATTGCTTACAAATAATTTTTTTTTTTCATTCATACGTAGGAATCCCAAAATTAAACATTTTCAGGTAGCGAAGGAGTAGACGTTCTCACTCTTAATGTTGTCATCATGAATCGTGAGACAATTTTACAAAAACTGTGGTAGTATATCTTTAATGACAAACAAAATTTAACCAGGAAACAAGACAAAGTTGAAAAATTGTTGGCTTGTTTCAGAAAATTCATGTATCAAGTATACTATCATTGGTTTTAACATTAAAGTTGTTTACATAGCTTGGTGAGTCCATTGGTACAAAGCTCGAACATTGTTAAGTGTTAAATTGAGATTTCCTGCTTATGTTATAACGTTTTCCTGCTTATAATGTTTTTTTCTTGTGCTCCCTTGAAAAACATTATACAGGGTTCTACTGTACACAGATGCTAGTATTTGAATTTATGAATATTACTTCTTCAAACCTTTTTACATTAATTTATATCTTTTTAATACTAAAAATTTGACAGTATTTGAGGATTAGAGGACTTGATTGACCCATCATTATACAACATATATATTTAAAAAATTAACTAAAATATTAATTATAATTTTTTACCAATGGCAAAATAACTACAAAATATTCATATTATTTTTGTAGGTACTGTGTTATTTTCCAGAAAATACCCTTTAAAAAAAACACTAACTGCACAAATTAGCAGTACACACTATTATATGTCAAAGCCTTTATTTTTTCATTTTATAATAACCTATACACAACATACATCAATAAGACACCATCTTACATCACCCCATACTGACTGTCTGCCATGGGTGCCAACCATTGCATCCATAATATTGTACTACAAAGCCTAATTCCATTATGCAGTAGAACCACAATGAGTCAGATCCATTTAGATCAAAGCCAATCCAGGATAGCAAAACTGGAGGGTTTGGAAAATAAAATATAATAAGCCATTGACATACAGAAAATATCCTTTATATACATACATTACCTGTCGATTCCAGGTGTGACGTACCCGTATCTTTGTATACACAACAATTATAACATGTGCACCAATTCTCACAATTTTTTTTTGTACGTTGGATCAGTGTGTAATTATTGTGCAAGGATTAATTTTGTTTGTCTAAGTCTGTCCAGGTCACACGGAGCTGCTGGGGGGGGGAGGGGAGGGGGGGTGAGAGGAGGTTTGTATGTCCTTAAATCCCTTGGTGCAAGTAAAGGAGTGGCGGGTCAGTCCGTTCGTGGAAATCATGGGGGAAGGTTTATTTAAATTTGCATACGCCGGGTTTAAACTGAGGTCCCCAGACTCAATTATGTAAATGATTTTTTTAAATTATTTTATTAAAATATTTAAGATATTTTTTTTTAATATTTCTGAATTTTTTGTCCAATAATTCTGTTTTAAATCCAAATTTCAATAATGAACACATGCCGCGAGCGTGACCGACCTGTTCTTGCCCGCGAGCAGGATGCGGAGGTTCTCGAGGGCGTCCACGCCGGACAGCCGCTCCAGCTGGTTGTCGTACAGGTCCAGGAACACGAGGCGGGACAGCCCCAGCGCGCCCAGGCCGTCCAGGCGGGACAGCAGGTTGTGCTGGAGGGACAGCAGGCGCAGTCGGGGCTCGCCCACGATCACCGGCAGCTGGGTCAGGCCTCGCCTGTCCCACAGAACACCCGCCCCCACTGACCATCTGCACCCCACACGTTTACAAGAACATGTTTGTGGGAAGCAAGTCCCAACAAGTTGGATTTGTACATTTTTTTGCTACAATATACAAATCTGAATGGTTCAACCAAGTTTACTGTATGACAGCAGGGTAAACATCCCCCTGATGATGATGGAGTATTTCTTCTGTAAATCCTAAAACCAACAATTGTTCATCCACCCCTTTCCTAATTCAGCTACTACTTACATAATATTTTTAATATGAGTGTGTCCAATCCCTACCACAGAAAACTTTCGAAAATTAGAATATAATTTTTTTTAATGCAAATCTACCAATAAAATATTAATCAAAATATTACACTGTAGGTACAATTAATGTCAACTGATAAATATTTTGAGATTTTATGTTGATCTAATTTTTTATCCCCCCCCCCCGGCATTACACAATTTGTCCCATACAGCCCCCTGTGGGCAGCCCTGTATGACAGAGAATAAAAAATAACTTTCTGAGCTTTTATATTTTGTTACAGACCAGGAGACTACAACTGATTATTTTACGGAACAAACTACTGGCGTCATGAATGTTCCCATTGGAATCAAGAAGTGCCATAAGCTAAGTTATATACCATTTCAAGCAATGAAATATAATATCAAATCCATCCTACCAGCCATGGTTTCATATTTAAAAAAAAGATGGTAGGGTCTAGCAACTTCCTTAATTGTTTATTTTGCATGCACATAAATTTCTTTAGCTTTTCTTTGCTGTTTTCCTATAAATTTTAAAAAGAACTAATCCTTTTCACTCTGCAATTTGACAACTGCCTTGATATTCCTGATCAACAAAAAAATATTCTTTAAATAAAAGGTGTACACAAAGATTCTCCACTAGGATTTTGAAAAATTATTGTTTTGAAGAAATTGAAAAGATTTTTTTTAACCATTGCTAGTGGTTTCAAACATTTGGGTTGCATTTTCTTTAGGTCAAACATAGTAACAAGAAAATACATACCTACTCCTGTTTATTGTTATTCCTGAAAACTATATTGAGTATATTTAATGTTTTCCATAAATAATATTACCTAGTGTATTGCTTATTTATATACAATATTTATATGAATACTTATGCAAAATCATTACCTACTGAAGATAACACATAAACATGATAAAATAAATAAAGACCAACAAATTTTTTAAAAAAATCAATAGACCGCTTCAAATAAACCAAATGTTCTATTTTTTTCTGGCTAGGCCTACTTGTAATCGTAACCAACTTCCTTTCATTGCCTCTGACCAGGGCCATTGAAAGGGAGGGCCAAATACTTGCTGTAGAACAAACATATCTGAAAACTGTAATGGTAAAATTTTCATAAATAGACATAGATTATGTTCTTTATATTTTGTGCTGTATTAGAATAGTTACGGATTGCGTAAAAAAAAAAAAGGAAGAAAAAGTAATATAGCACCATCTGCTAGTCCAATTTCTTTCATGTTCCACTCTTTTTTTTTTTATTCTGCAAATGATATCCTCCGGTCTTTCACAGTGTTAGTTTCAGTTGTGGCTTCTGTTTACTATACCCAAGGTTGTTAGAGTATATAAGGTAAGCCTTTCCCACTCACTGTGAATGCATTGGAAGAAGGTGTCTGAAGTTACGAGGAGGTGGGTTAACGGGCTGGAAGTTGCCCGGCCAGCGCAGCAGTACGCCACAATAAAATAAACTCTGCATTGTAAAGAAACTAAACAACCAAACTAGATAAAATTTGTACATTCTATTCCTTAAGGTAAATAGCCTCTAATGGATAAGTTTTTAATACCTTACTCACTATAATATGGTAAACAAAAAAAAAACACTGTGATTTTAAAGTTTGGCAGGTGATTTGGTACAATGTTCGTTATCGAAGGATATTTCTTTCTGATGACACTAGGAAGGTAATGTATGCATATGAAATGAGCATTAAGGATCAAATTTTAAAAAGAAGTTTATTAATCGTTGGTGGATGTAACCGTTTGCTCAGATTCCATAGGCATACCCGGGGGGGTGTTTTGGGGATTCAAACTATCCTCCCCCCTACCACCAAAAAAAAAGTCAAGAAAATTTTTAATGCTCATATCATTTGAAGTTCATTGTCTGAAGTTTCGCACCGAGCAACGAGCAAGGTAACGTCACCGAACATCCCAAACTGTAAGTAAACCTAAACAAAGTCGAATCGAAGTGGTTAGTTCGTGATTAGTAAGTCTCAATTCTCGAATGGTGGTGATTGGTCTATGGACTTACCAGCACAACTAAACTTCAATTATTTTTTAGGTTTGCTTATCAGAATTGAGCATTGGTTATCAGTAATGATTGCAACACTGTGACTTAATTTCGTACAAAACTCCATAAAATTGTTAAAAAATGGGGAAAAAAAAGTTTTTTTTTTTTATATGAAGTCAAATACGTTCACTTCAATATTGAAAGTATAACACGGAGAAGAACATTTTATTATTGTGAGATGTGTAATTTTAAAACACTGTTACAAACAATGAAAAAATGTAAATTGAGTTTCCCACCAATGTCACAGTGTGAATTTGTGTTTGAGTCAGTAGCTCAGTGGTCTCAGCTCCATGCATAGGTGTTTATATTCTGTATATCAGTCATCGTTAGGTTGTTAAGTCGAGTGTACACATTTTTTAACTTCTACGAGAGACAAGTTAGAATTTTGGCCCTGTGATCATAAGTAAATATTCAAAAATATATATTTAACATGTTAATATATATTTACATTACAGTACCTACAATCCAGAATCTATCTTTGGCTCACCTCTGCTAAAAATTCATTCTAAATCATGATGCATGAAAGAGAGATTAGGTTCACGTTTTTTGAATTCTGTTTTACTGCACTTCAACTGTTAGTTGTTGAAACCCTTACAATCAAATGATATATCAATTCTATTGTCTTGCCAATGACAATTTATTAGAAATAAGTTTGTAAACTGCTTACTTAGGTCCATTAGGTTAATTAATTATTTTGGCAACAATAGTAATAATAATACTTTTTTTTATGTATTTTTATTTTATTTTATTAGTGTTTTGTAGGTATTTAAATATTGTAGTGAAAACTTAATTAAGTGAATTTAAAGAAAAAATGTGTACAAACCTATAATAGCCCAGTTTTGAAAAATGAAATTCGCAGCTATATTCTATTTATTTACTTAAGAAATACATAAATTAATTTTTAAAAAATCAAAGATTCAGATTTTTCTACTAAAGTTAGGTTTTATTCTAGCTTAATTTTTTTTTTAATTCAGCTAGGTCAGCAACTAAAATATCACACATTTTCCCCAATTTCCCGGTTAACATAATTATTAATTTTTAAGTAATAAGTAATGCTAATTCATTTCTGCCATCTATGAAGTTTTTCTTAAAAATCTAAACCTAAACCCGCTGAAAAAAATCCTGGGTATGCCTATGTCAGATTCATCTTTTACGTTTTAGAGTTCCGTAGGTGCTCGCACTTGACAATTCAAGGTTTCCCGATTTTCCCTGGTCAGGTGGTCACCCTGTTACAGTGTTGGCCGTGGTATCATTTAGTCTTAAGAATTTTGAGATATTGAGGAGTTTGAAAAGTTTTACACTTAGTAATGTAGAGGAAGTCCAACAAAATTGTTTTCCTCCAGACCCTAAGTTTCATTTGACGGCCTTGCCTGTGACTTATCTTGCCTTTCAAATCTGATCAGATTGGTGCTTTGATTTGGAGTTCAACAGAACATATCTCTAAGTTGAGAGAAAACAAAACAGAGCTAACACTGCACCATAAATCAAATCTGCAAAATTCAACATCTTGCTGGGGATAGTGTTTGGCCAAAAAGGCTTTAGCCTAAGGTGGTCGGTTTCACTTTCCCATAACAATGCAATTGTATGTAGCAGGGAGTAAGTAGGCCTAATGAAGAACATACAATGGAAAAGAGAACTAAGTATGCACAGCAGTTGAGATGCCGGCCTCCCATTACGGACAGCTGCTGTCGGCCCCCCAAAACCGGAGAGACCCTCCGGTGGACCTGCTCACCTGTCCAAGCTCATTCTGTCCGGGTTCTTGTCTTTGTCCTTACGAGTCCTCACAGCCTGAATCCTTCCCTCGTGAGTGGTCTGCAGCACCACCTCAGTGGGCGCAACTTCAACGACGTCGCTCATCATGTTGCAGACACGACTTTTCGAACTATGGTCAAAGAGGCACAATTGAACAAACATTTAAAATCTGAATATGGTACAAACTAACTTTAAAAATAACTAAACAGTAAAGTTACAGTACTTAAGTAGGCCTGATACTCTCAAGAGACTACTGTAAATCTAGTTTTACATTGAATATCCAAAAAAAAAAAATGGGGGGGGGGGGATTTACACCATTATCTTGTTTTAAGTGCACTGCGATGCAAAATTGGTTTGGAGTATGTTTTTTGAAAGCTATAAAATGTTGTCTTTCACTGAAATATGTATGTATGTATGTTATAAACTGCTGTTTATTTTATTAAAGCAGCGACATAGACAAATGATGAATGCATCTACGTTTAGGCCCTATACACCATTTATTTAGAGAAACAACTGGCTCTGTATGTGTTTACTTGAGTATATTGTGTGTTGACTAATTGAACCAACATGAATAAAACAAATACATAAATATTCTTAATGCTTTTTGTATTTGTAGGTACCTGTATATATGTAGTTTTGAGTACACTGTTTTTTTTTTATTAAAACTTAAAAATTAAGGAGAGTCACAATTCATAGTGCAACATACATGTGGATGAAATTGGTCATTTTTACTTTTAGAAGTATTGGTTAAATATCGAAGCTTAACTGTTTGATGATACTAAAATTCACAATTAATAAAAGTTATTTTTATTTTAGTTTTTTTTATACAATATTCTTACCGACAATTCATGGTTTTGTAACAATAATAAAATTAAAAAATCAAAACTGCTTTTCCTATTACAATATTCTGCAAAAGAAATCTAAGTTTACTCTATGTTAAATAAACAATTTGGATTACAGTAAAAGTAAAATCCCCGACATTAACAACGTTTCCATGGTAACCAATTATATCATAGACAGATAGATAGAAACTATAAACTACTCGCCAAACACCAAATAAGAAATGTTCGATACGACTTTGCAAACTATATGTATATATATATATATATATATATATATATATATATATATATATATATATATATATATATATATGTGTGTGTGTGTATATATATATATATATATATATATATATATATATATATATATTGACGCCGACCGCCAATGCTCCTCTATGTCGCATAGACCGCTATGCCTCATCAACGTCTCCTAGAAGCGTGTGCACCGAACGCGCCCGTGCGCGCAGCTAAGTGTAGTGCGTGCGTCGAGGCGATCGCCGTGCAACGAGTGCTGCGCCGGCGGAAGGATCCGGCCGGGTGTGGCATATCCTTCCGCCGCACTACAACAAATTGTTACAATTATGTTTTTCCACAGGATTTTATTAAACATTATTTTTCATTAATTAATAATTCAGTCTTTGCAAAACCATGTTTCACCGTGCGATTTGTCCCGAACCTGGCCGGTTCAGTTTCCCGCGAAATTCACACGTTTCCGCGGGAGGGCTGGCGGGGGAGGGGGGTCGTGCGCGGCGACACCGCCAGTGTCCTTCGAGAGCTCAACCAGGCCGGCAGCCTGCGCGCAACGCGGAACCTTCAACCTTTGCATTCACCGACATGTAGTTTTCCATAGTGTAATTTCTTTTCAACCTTTTGTACAGTTCCGCGGTTGGCCTAAATTTACCATGAGGTACTTAACTTAATTCAATCAGTGCTCCGAGATGAGTGTTCCACGTCATACGTAAGTACTGTGGGGAGAGTATGTGGTTTTACGTCGGTGCTTCACGCCCAACCTAGCCTACAGGCTACTTAGTTTTGGCCCGCACGGGGCAGCCAGCAGGCGACACGTGCCATCAAACTTAATAACGATTCAGTCCCTGGGACACACCTAGACACCACGTAGAGTCGCCGGAGACACGGGCCTACGTGCTGCTAGCCCAGTTTATCAAGTGTAATATGTTAGTGGAATAGTTGTTCGCCTAAGTGTAATTCGTCATGTCAGGGCTTATGTATCACCGTCGTACGGCAGTGCGCCACCAAACTTAATAACGATTCAGTCCCTGGGACACACCTAGACACCACGTAGAGTCGCCGGAGACACGGGCCTACGTGTTGCTAGCCCAGTTTATCCAGAGCTAGGTATTAGTGTAGTGTATTGTGCTTCAAAATATTGTGTGCCATGTCAGAGTGTCTTTTGTAACTTTCGCATCACGTATACGAGTCTGCCCCTCACGCGCATAAGAATCGTGAGCCGCCACTGAGGAAGTGAGCTGCGCGTGTGACTAGTCGCGTCGGGCAAACCGTTACGGCCAGAACGGGCAGCACCATGTATTGGGCTGTGCTGTATTAAATTCACCAACTATCTGAAGAAGTTTTGTGTTATTATTCAGGCGTCCCGAGTGGCCTCAACAGCTCGGGGGGCCCTACTGCGTTGACCCCTACCTCTAGCCACAAGGCCGAACCTTCCCTGAGAACACGAACCTAACAAAATCACGTCTAAATAATCAGAGGTAGCGGGGACGGCGTCAAATTGGCGCCCAACGTGGGGCTTTCATTTTCTAAAAATTAATTTCCAAATTTTGTTTCAAATTTTTCAAATTTTTTCTCAAATTTTTCAAATTTTATACTTCAAATTAGTGTACCAGTAAGGGCTCGCGTAGGAAGTCGGGAATCGCGCGGGAACGGACGCGACGCGCAGACAGCCAAAGGAGCGGGCACCTGGATATAGGCGCGCGTCAAGTTACACGCCAGACGCGCATCAAGTTACGCGCCAGGCGAGATAACGGCTGTGGGAGCGGAAGTCCGCGCGCCTCGCACACGGATCAGGTGGCGTAGCTGCGCAGCTGCTACGCGCCGAACATGAGCACGAACATGAGTCGTGACGAAGCGGCGAGCATGCATAGTGGAGCAACGTCACAAGTCACCACGAGTCACTAGAAATGAACGACTTCCAGGAGGCCTACGAGGCATGGGCAAGCGAGGGCTACCCATGCCCAGGGGACAACTGGGAGTACGAAGAACAGGACGAATGGAAGGAGGACGACACTGCAGCGGACACCGAGGGGCCGGACGTAATCCGGACACCGCTACAACAGCACATAACGCAGCCCGCATCGCCGCTGCCACACGCGGCCAACCACCACGCCGCGGTAACAGCCATGATGCCGCCCGCGTCACTGACAACCCAGACGTCCGTCCTCAACAGGACGCCGCCTCCGACGCCGCCCCCGCCATATGGGGTGGTGACGACCTCACCGCAGATGGAAGACGTCACAACCGTCCAACCACTGTGGTACGATTGGCACGCGGAGACCGGGTGGACACGACAGGCCGACTCAACCACGCCACCTCTAGCACCTCCGACGCCGCCCCCGCCATATGGGGTGGTGACGACCTCACCGCAGATGGAAGACGTCACACCCGTCCAACCACTGTGGTACGATTGGCACGCGGAGACCGGGTGGACACGTCAGGCCGACTCAAACACACCACCTCCAGCACCACCGACGCCGCCCTCAGCCGCTGAGAAAGCGACAGGCGCGGCCGTGCACACCGACACAGCCACAGGGAGATGCAGCCTGGCAGGCAGCCAGGTCGCCGATCACACGCAGCGTCACTGCGGATCCACCACGCCACCTCCAGCACCACCGACGCCGCCCCCAGCCGCTGAGGAAGCGACAGGCGCGGCCGTGCACACAGACACAGCCACAGGGAGATGCAGCCTGGCAGGCAGCCAGGTCGCCGATCACACGCAGCGTCACTGCGGATCCACCACGCCACCTCCAGCACCACCCACGCCGCCCTCAGCCGCTGAGAAAGCGACAGGCGCGGCCGTGCACACAGACACAGCCACAGGGAGATGCAGCCTGGCAGGCAGCCAGGTCGCCGATCACACGCAGCGTCACTGCGGATCCACCACGCCACCTCCAGCACCACCGACGCCGCCCCCAGCCGCTGAGAAAGCGACAGGCGCGGCCGTGCACACAGACACAGCCACAGGGAGATGCAGCCTGGCAGGCAGCCAGGTCGCCGATCACACGCAGCGTCACTGCGGATCCACCACGCCACCTCCAGCACCACCGACGACGCCGCCTCCAGCCACTGGGAGAGTGAATGGCACGGCCGCACGTCTCAAAGCGGCCACATCGCGACCCAGTCCGGGAGACAACCAGGTTGCCGACGACATACCACAATGCACTGGGGGCATGTCACCTCCGCCCGCCGCGCACGTCAAAGTGGGCGTGTCACCTCCGCCCACCGCGCACGTCACAGGGGGCGTGTCACTTCCGCCCGCCGTGCACGTCAAAGTGGGCGTGTCTCCGCCCGCCGCGCACGTCACCGAGGGCGTGCTGTCGCCACGCACGCCACTGTGGGCGCGCCACCGGCGCATGCCATGCCCGCCGCTGAAAGCACCGCGCCGCCTCCGCACGTCATGCGCGCCGCTGAAGGTGCCGCGCCGTCGTCGCCTGCCACGTGCGCCGCCATGGGAGCGCCGCCGCCTGCCGCTGAAGGCGCCGCGACGCCGCCGCCTGCCACGTGCGCCGCCATGGGAGCGCCGCCGCCTGCCGCTGAAGGCGCCGCGCCGCCGCCGCCTGCCACGTGCGCCGCCATGGGAGCGCCGCCGCCTGCCGCTGAAGGCGCCGCGCCGCCGCCTGCCGCTGAAGGCGCCGCGCCGCCGCCGCCTGCCACGTGCGCCGCCATGGGAGCGCCGCCGCCTGCCGCTGAAGGCGCCGCGACGCCGCCGCCGCCCACCTCGGCCGCCGATGACGCTGACCCACAGGTACCCGACGCCGCCCCGGGTGTACCAGGTCAGTGTGCCGGCGTATCTTTAAGTGTGTATGTGTGTGTAGTGAGGCGTTGATGCACATAGCGGTCTCAGAGAAGGGGGGGCATTTGACGCCGACCGCCAATGCTCCTCTATGTCGCATAGACCGCTATGCCTCATCAACGTCTCCTAGAAGCGTGTGCACCGAACGCGCCCATGCGCGCAGCTAAGTGTAGTGCGTGCGTCGAGGCGATCGCCGTGCAACGAGTGCTGCGCCGGCGGAAGGATCCGGCCGGGTGTGGCATATCCTTCCGCCGCACTACAACAAATTGTTATAATTATGTTTTTCCACAGGATTTTATTAAACATTATTTTTCATTAATTAATAATTCAGTCTTTGCAAAACCATGTTTCACCGTGCGATTTGTCCCGAACCTGGCCGGTTCAGTTTCCCGCGAAATTCACACGTTTCCGCGGGAGGGCTGGCGGGGGAGGGGGGTCGTGCGCGGCGACACCGCCAGTGTCCTTCGAGAGCTCAACCAGGCCGGCAGCCTGCGCGCAACGCGGAACCTTCAACCTTTGCATTCACCGACATGTAGTTTTCCATAGTGTAATTTCTTTTCAACCTTTTGTACAGTTCCGCGGTCGGCCTAAATTTACCATGAGGTACTTAACTTAATTCAATCAGTGCTCCGAGATGAGTGTTCCACGTCATACGTAAGTACTGTGGGGAGAGTATGTGGTTTTACGTCGGCGCTTCACGCCCAACCTAGCCTACAGGCTACTTAGTTTTGGCCCGCACGGGGCAGCCAGCAGGCGACACGTGCCATCAAACTTAATAACGATTCAGTCCCTGGGACACACCTAGACACCACGTAGAGTCGCCGGAGACACGGGCCTACGTGCTGCTAGCCCAGTTTATCAAGTGTAATATGTTAGTGGAATAGTTGTTCGCCTAAGTGTAATTCGTCATGTCAGGGCTTATGTATCACCGTCGTACGGCAGTGCGCCACCAAACTTAATAACGATTCAGTCCCTGGGACACACCTAGACACCACGTAGAGTCGCCGGAGACACGGGCCTACGTGTTGCTAGCCCAGTTTATCCAGAGCTAGGTATTAGTGTAGTGTATTGTGCTTCAAAATATCGTGTGCCATGTCAGAGTGTCTTTTGTAACTTTCGCGTCACGTATACGAGTCTGCCCCTCACGCGCATAAGAATCGTGAGCCGCCACTAAGGAAGTGAGCTGCGCGTGTGACTAGTCGCGTCGGGCAAACCGTTACGGCCAGAACGGGCAGCACCATGTATTGGGCTGTGCTGTATTAAATTCACCAACTATCTGAAGAAGTTTTGTGTTATTATTCAGGCGTCCCGAGTGGCCTCAACAGCTCGGGGGGCCCTACTGCGTTGACCCCTACCTCTAGCCACAAGGCCGAACCTTCCCTGAGAACACGAACCTAACAAAATCACGTCTAAATAATCGGAGGTAGTGGGGACGGCGTCAATATATATATCTGGGTATGTGTATGCATGTAAGTATGTATGCATATATACACATATATATGCATACATACATAACCATACACACACAATTTGTTTAAAATCAATTTCAATTTTAATGCATTTCAATACTATGACAGACCTATATGGTTACTAATACATCACATTTAGGGAAATGTTATTGTTCAAAAGAATGGTAAATCTATGGTGACGCCAACCGCCGGTGCTCCCTCTGGTCCGCAAAGGTCGTTATGCCACAGCAACACTGGCTCCGAAGTGCGACGAACACGCCCGAGCGCGATCTTCACAAAGTGTAAGAAAGTGCACCGCAACGAACGCCGCGACGACGACAGCGCCCGGCCGGGTGTGGCAATGCGCCTAATTAAACACTTGATTATTTTGTAATTAAAACAAACAAATTAATAACAATTTAAAAGAAGGGTTCATGTAAGGGTAATTATGTCTAATTGTCTTATAAGCATATGTTGTGTAATTTGTTTCTAAGTCCAAAACTGGTCGGGTCGGTTTTCCCGCGTTCCACGCGTTTAGGCACGAGGCCGCCGGGCGGTCTCGCGCTCAGTCTTGAACTCGGGCTCCCAGGGGTCGGACGCTCCGCGAACGTCGGGCCAGCACTTCTAGTTTTCTCTTCAACATTTCAGCAATAGTGGAAGTTTCTACAAACCTTCATTTAGCTCGGCGCCGACCCCACTTAAGTCGCACGATACTTCGTGCGACACTTAACTTAATATTTAATTCCCGTTAGGGATTTTGTTTTAACGTAATACGTAAGGCCATGTCCAGTTTAAGGACCGCGTAATATTGGCACGCAGTTTTAGGCTCCAGTAGCCAATTAATTGTTATCATCGAGAATCTTGTGAAAGATTGAATAACTTTCATATTGTAACTTTCTTCATGCTTTAGTGTAATTGGTAACGTGTGTTTTAAGTGACTATCTTGCCACGCATTGAGACTTTACGCGTACGTCGCTCACTGACGTGATTGCATAACTTTTCGAGTCTTTAGTTTTGTCGCAGGCTAGACTGCAAACCACCCTAATCACAGGGACTCCGCTATTCGTTAACTTTGCTGTATAATTTGTTGCATCCGCAACTCCGTGACTGTATGTCAAATCTTACTCAGAGACACGTAGCCACAGCTTCAACCCGTCGATCCACTTTGCAATCTATCCTGGTCGCGCATATTATTCGCCGGCGTTTACGTGTGTCACAGCGGTACGACAACGGACGCGGCCAGTAAAAGGACCATCCAGTGTATCGACGTTGAATAAAGTGCAGTGTTCTGATAATCTGTTCATTAATTATTTTCAAGGCGTCCTGGGTGGCCTAAACAGCCCGGGTAATTTCTGAACGTAATTTCCAAACTCCGAGACGCACTCCTGCCTGCAGCCACGAGGCCGAACCCCCGTTAAAAACCCTGAGATATTTCACATTATTAATAATAAATTTAAAAGCTAAAGACAGGCAGCGGGAGTGGCGTCAATGGGGAAAACTTTTAAGCTGATTAGTGATGGGCGAATCTTAATTCGATTCATTTTTATCAATTCTGTGTAATGATTCGTTCAAAAGATTCGTTCATTGAGTTCTGAGCACGGGATAATACATTTATCAAAAGTTATAACTTGTTCATTTGTTTAGAGAATTAGGTTTGTTTTGTTGCTGTCATCTGACCTGTGACTGGCCTGGCTGGTTATCGTAAACTTCTCGGCTGGGATAGCTGATATTTCAGACGTCTAGCAGTATATTGAATGCTCCAAAATGATTGAATGTTGATTGCTGGAAATGTTTCCTGTAGTGGATCATATAATAAGGAACATTTGCAAATATGAATGCATTGATGATTATTTCTTTATGCTCGTGTCCGAGCATGATTACCCAAGTAATGTCGCAGGGGTGGGGCAGCGTCATTTACCTGGGATTTTCATAGAAGGTTAATTGTGCGATGGTTTGCCATTGCTTTCCATTAAAGGGCACCCATTCCAGGACCAGTGGGCTGATTCAGAACATTCCTGGAGACTTGTGTGGTATTCACCATGCTCTATCGAAACACTTACTGCATTTGGTGATTACAAACCAAAATGCGATGTGTGTTTTGTTATTTGTGAGAGACTGAATAAATCAGTGATGCAAAGGGCCAGCAAACATTGAATAATTACCTATGCAATAAATAAATATGAGAGAAATACAAAAGATTTGTTTCACTGATAAATTAAATATACTTTATTTATACTTTATTTAGACTTTATTTTTATTTTGGGCATTTAAAATATCGTACATAATTTGGTAGGGTGGTGACGACCATGACAGTCTGTGTGATAAGGAACACTGGGGAGCAGGGGTGGTCCCAGAAATACTGTCATGGAGGGACTACTGTACAAATAGGGTATGTTTAAAAAATATTACATTAAGTTTCCCTTCACGTTTGACCACTGAGAACTGACCACTAGGCCCCTTGGTAATATGAATTCCAATTGAACTTTTCAAACTGAATGGCATGTTTACGCCAGCAGTGGTAGGGGTCGTGTACACTCTGGCGGATTTTTGTTCAAGCCTTTGACATGTCCCTGGGCAGAGACCGATGGCGATGGAGGTGGTGAGCTCAGGTGTCGCCGAAGAGCTCCCGTAGTCGAGCGGCGAGTCGGGCAGAGGTGGGGGGCGGCCGAGGATTTTGGCAAAAAAAGGAGGGAAGGTGAGTCAGAAGGAGCCTAGAGCGTAATCCCCGAGGGGCCGCTCCAGGGAGAGGAGGGAGACCAAAGCGTAATCCCCGAGGGGCCGCTCCAGGGAGAGGAGTGAGTCTAGAGCATAATCCCCAGAGGGCCGCTCCAGGGAGAGGAGGGAGTCTAGAGCATAATCCCCAGAGGGCCACTCCAGGAAGAGGAGGGAGTCTAGAGCGAAATCCTTGAAAGGCCGCTCCAGCGACGAGGGAAGGAGAGAGAGTGAGAGAGAGAGAGAGAGAGAGAGAGAGAGAGAGAAAAGGAACAGGGAATTAAATAAAAGTAAATGTAGAGCTCAGTTACCACTTGAAGTATTTACTACCCAGATTGCTCAAGGGTAAGAACTCTCTGTCTGGTCAATTTTTTTTCTAGCTTAAGTTAATTATAAGTGTGTAATGGAGGGTCCAGGTTAGGGGAGGACCTAAGTGTGTCTCAGGCCGAAGCCTATACACTCTACCATGAAGGTTTTTAACCATGCAGGACAAGGGCGCGTGCATTGTGTGCTTATTGGGGTTCACTGGCCAGCCATGGCTGCAATTGGCGCCATGACTGAAGCCACATTGGTCGCCTAGCTTAAAAGCTAGCTAATGTGACCCAGGTAAAACCTGCATAGACACAGGGAAAACCCTGGGCCAGGTCAAGCGGGGATCAAATATCATGCATTATGCAAGCAGGTAACTACTGGACAAGAGGGAAGAAGGTCCAGGTAATAAGAGTTGGAGGAGCTGAAAAATCAACCATGCTGGAGTTGGGTGCTTGGGCCTTGTGGCCCGCATTTAAATGTTGGGAACTCCTGGGTTATTATTAACCAGGGGCGCATGCGCCCCCAGGGGCGGGCGACTTCACTCATCAGCCCAGCCCAGCTGCCCAGGCAGCTACAGTTAAAACAGAAGTGGGCAGACGAGCCAGTAAACCGGCTCGAACTGCGAGCGCACGGAGCGAAAGGCAGCCTGACGTTGCACCATCTTCATCCTCCTTCTTCAGGTCAACAGCAGTGTACCTTTCAAGCCAGGGTGGGGGGAGGGAACCAACCTCGCCACCCAAAGTCCCCGAGACAGTTGAAGGTCGCGCCGCTCGAGGCTATTACTGCCACACCTACAGTAGCCCCAGCTGAAGGTCCCTGATGTCTTCCTTCAGAGTTCCGATGCATTTCAGTTCCATTGCGCGCGCAGCAGTCCACAGCTCCGCAAGTTCCAGCCCGCAGTTCGTCTACACTTCGCTACTATGGCACATCGAGCTCCCCTGCGATGCCTTCGCCGAAGAAGCTGCTTCCTGCCACGCGCCGAGCTACATTCAGGTTACATTTCACCCCGATAGCCGTGATCATAGGCGTGCGCAGGACTTCAGTAGTGGTGGTGCCAGATTACACAACAGCCCTATCATTCACGGACCCGAGCCTAAAGCGGGGTGACTTTGGCTCGTTTTTTGCCACTTCTTTCTTTATTTTTAAAATAAATGTATGAAATAATAATAATAATATATTTAAAGTAACATTTTATTCTTACAGTAGGAATTCTGAGGAATCGATTTCACAGTGTATTTCCTTTTTTAAATTTTTCCCCTTAACTTTATTAATTTTTTAAATAATGGGATAAAGTCACCTTGAGGTGGGGTGACTTTATCCCAACAATTGAAAACTTACATGTGAGACAAAGTGACCCTTTCAGTTGGTAAAACAATGTTTATTAACCTAAGTAAACATGTTTGTGAGGCAAGAATACATAATAATTATAACTTTTAATGACATAATTGTAGGTTTTCAGCAAATTTTTCAAATACACCGACAATTTAAAAAAATGCTGATAAATTATACCAACATAAATAACACATCAGAATGAATAACACAGCGAATAAAGAATGTCATATTCAGAAGAAGAAAATTTCACTCAAAAATATCAAGTTAGGGAACCAAGAACATATTATTCCTCCTTTTCGAGACTGGTTTTGGTGGTGGTATTTTCTTCGAAACGCTATCCCAGTTGTAGTGCATCTCATCTTTGTGTTGTGGCCAATGCCATGATGTATTCCCCTTTTCAAGGCATAGGACTGTGGGACCATCGTTGTCAAATTGCACAATCTTGCCAGGGTACTTGTTGTCATTGTACAGCACGAACACAAAGTCATCAATTGCACAAATGTCTTCAATATTTTGCTGCTGTGTTATCTCCTTTTGTTGCGGAGTAGAGACATTGGAATCATCTTCAGAAAAATAAATGCCAAAACACGAATTTATGACCATTACAGAGACTTCATCTGATGAGTCTTCAGAGATGAGTCGCTGAGCTCTTCTCTTCTGTGATGTGGATGGTTGTGGTGGTGCTGAAACAGAAGGTAGTACATCAACGACACTAATTCTTCGTCCAGGAGTTATAGTGAACTTCCTTCTTCTCTGGCGAGGTGCATCACCAATTATCTCCTTCCTTTTGGACTCAAGTGATTCCATGTAAGCAGCACCTATCAAATCAGGGTCTACAACATCAGGATTTGGAAGCCTTTCAAGCAACTTCTGCTTGCTGAGTGGGTAAATGCCACATTTCTCAAAGCCTGCTTGAAGGTTTGCTGCAATACTCACCTCCAAATGTAGCATCAGTTTCTTCAGCAGTGCTGGTAATTTTTCTTTGGGAATAGTGGCGTATTTGTGTCCTTCTAACGTCTCCCGCCACTCCGATAAAATCTTGCGCCAGGCACGCTTCATCGGGGCAAACACAGCCACGTCAAGTGGTTGCGCAATATGTGTTGCATTGGGGGGCAAATATATGAATTTGATATTTTTCTCTTCACAAATCTTCAAAACATCCATGCTGATGTGTGAAGAAAGGTTGTCACCAACAAGAACTAGGGGTCCTTGTAAGTGCCTCACAGCAGGAAGAAACAATGACTGAAACCAATCCTCGAAAATTGTCGAATCAAACCAACCAGATTTTGACCGGTTGTATCTTACTCCACTTGGACCATCAACAATCCAGGATGACAACATGTGTTCAGCTTTAAAAACTATGTATGGAGGTAGCAGCTTTCCCTCTGCACTCCCACAAAACATCACTGATGTTGATGTTTTGCTGAAGTTGCAAACTTGATCAGGGTACTTCATGCCCCTCCTGCAAATGGCTTTTTTGTTTCCAGGATTGTCGGTAAGGTTGGACTCATCATAATTCCAGATATTAGATGGTGGAACACCATCTATCTCCTGCTTCAAATGGTCAATGTAATTTGATAATGTTTCGGCTGAAACACCTTCCCTTGCCCTCTTTACATTCTGAGCTATTCGAACGCTGACCTCATGGTGATCCCTTAAGAATCGCTTTACTCAATCTGCCCCTGGTGTGTTGTCTTTAAAGCAAGAAATATTTGCCCCCTTCTTGTTTATGTACTGCTTGACCATTTGTCGGAAATCATCTTCAGTCACAGGGAAACCAAATTCTGACAATTTAATCAAGTATTGAACAAAAATTTCCTCATTGTCAGAAAAAACTTTCTGACCCCCCGCAGTTCTTCCGTGCTTGTTCTTTAATTTATTTTTTAGTTTGGCTATATGAATTTTGTACATTCTTTAGGCTTTTCGTTGGCTGACAGTGCCATTTCTCACTGCATGAAGGTATTTTTCAAGTGTCTCTGAGGTGTAGTTGCAGTAGTTCCTACTTCCCACCTTTTTTTTGTACACACGTGGCATTTTATGATGGTGTCACTACTTCTGCAACAGTAAAGTAAGAAATAATGAAATAATAAAGTTATTGTTCATGTAGAATGCACACATTACACAACAAAATATTTTTTTAAAAATCCAATTAAAATATTATCAGTATGGGGTGACTTTGTCTCAGGACAAAGACACCCCAAATAGCTATTTTAAAGACATATTTTTGGTTAAAGGCTAGTATGACAAACAAATGAAAGAATAAATGAAAATGTGTTACTAAAACCTTAAGTCAAACAAATAAATAATGGAATTAAACACTTACCAAGCCCACAGCATTATAACTAGGTTAAACGGCAAATAAAAGTTTCAGATAAAAAAAATCCATGCAATGTAACAAGTAAGTAAACAAGCAGTATTACCAACATAAAAAATATAATTATTGGGACTCATATATATTTTTCACTTAATAGTTTGTGTATCTATCGAACACATGAATAATAAATATGAATTAACATAATAAGTATTAAATTAGTTGCATTTAAACTTTTTTCTTTATGTGGTATAAAGTCACCTCAGGGTGGCTAAAGACACCCCGTTTACGGCATATAAGTCATCGAGTAATCCTTTTCGGGATCCGGCTTATTAATTTTAATCACCCATTTATACATCCTACAGACAGATATATACAGCAATTAACGAACTATAACAACTGTCAACTAGTGAAAATAAAATGATAATTAATTAATGAGTGATCCACGTAACAAACACAGGCTGTACTCGTGTACTCATTAGAACAGTAAACTGATGAGTAAACAGTAAGAGTAAACACTACACAGTAGTGCTACCTGGCGGACGGCGGCTATTATTCCGTGCGCCTGCCGAGTGGAGTGAACAGTGGACACCGAGCGCGCATTCTATGTAATTCGAGGAGAACTAGGAGAAGTATTTACATTTCAGAAGTTTCGTAGCCGTGGCCCGCGTGTACAACACAAGTAATTGCACCTGGCTTGTTTCCGTGTGTATAGTTGGTTCGATTGGTAATTGATATACTGATAGTGTTATGAGCACATATCTGTAACTCGACACGATTGGAAAACATATTTTTTTTTTGGAAATAATACGGTTTTTTGTAAGTATGTATTATTTCTGCTTGTAAAAAATAAAATAACGTTAACCCTAATGGTGGTGCCAAGGCACCTGTGGCACCTACCGTGCGCATGCCTATGGCCGTGATAACGACTCCACAGGCCGGCCATTGGTTCACGGACTAGAGGTGGGTCGAAAAGTATCAACCTGATGTTTTGTAACTGTTACACACCTGTATCAGGTACTGCAAACGAGTACACTTGAAAAGTATCAAGTACTTTAAAATCAGTTTTTGAATTCGCCTGGAACAACACCACGGCCAATGTGCGCGTGCGCAGAACCCGATCGCAGATGACGGTCACTTGGGCGGAGCTTGTGAAAGGGGAGGGAGCGGCACGACGAATAAGGGATAAAGGGAAAGAATGTAGGGGAGGAAGCGCAGGGGAAGGCGTTGTAGGAGAGGCGCAGAGCGAAATTGTTACGAGTCGTTTTGTTTATTGTCCCACATCAAAGTATGCTCAGTGCGCAGTGCGTGCACCGTCTCGTTCAATAATAAAACTAATGAAATTTTAATATTAAAAAGTACGTACATTAATACAAGATATAATATTTATATTTGTGCACCTAACAGCTATGAAAATGCAAATAAATTCTCAGTTGACACTAATAACAGATGTAATCAACATATGGACTTTCTTTTTTCGAAAACAATTAGTAACTAATGTTTTCATACATTAAAAGATTACGATTTATCAAAAATTAAAAATAAAAAAAAAAACAGATAGGTACATTAGTGAGCATACTATATCAATAGACATTTGAGTTAGGTACATCAGGCAGATAGCAGTGCCAATATCGATAAAAAAACAAACACTTTGCAAGTTCAGTCACTATTTAACAAATAGTATTGCATTATAACTCAGTTTTTGTTTACACAAATTACACTTAGCAAACTCATTATTTTCCATCAAAAAATTCCATACAAATGAAGTCTTTTTCTTGCACTTATCTATTCCTTATTTCACTATAAAGATACTAACTACAAAGAATGACAGCCCGCAACAATGTACATGGTAATACACGGCCAGGACGAACTGCAGTGAATGTTAAACTGATTGATACTGGCTGTATCAGGCGGGCATGAGAGTAACAGAGGTAGAGAATTACCGGGCGTGATAAATAATGTATCAGATTCTCCTTCCGGTCGCACGGTCCTGGGACCGCTACTGCTAAAACTGATACAGAAATATCAGATACTTATAACTACTACATTACTGTATCAGTATCAGGTTGGAACAGATGCCGAAAATTGCTGTAACAACCCACCTCTACCGCAGACTGCTATTGGTTATTCACAGTCACCCCAGCGAGATTGCAACTCTCGAGCTGGAATCCTGTATCCGCCACCCGCGGGACGCTAAGTTTCAAGTCACAGCTAAACAAACACACTTACGGGATTGGGCGACTCCAATTGAAAACTGCTGCTGTTATTGCGACTGCTGCTAGGGTCAACTAATTTTTATGTTTTAAACAGAGTAACATGTTACGTGTATAAACATAACTCTAATTTGTCAATGATAGCTAAACATGTTTAATAACGCACAATTAAATGCATATTTCTCAAAATGCCTGTTTTTATTACATAATAATTTGCAAATCAGTGTAGTCAGTCCAGGGCCAGAACTAGGAGATTCGTTAGGGGGGGCATAGCTTAATTTGCCGCCCCCTCCTTAGGGGTCGTCCATTAATCACATGATGTTTTTTTTAGCAAATTTTTAACCCCCCCTCCCCCCTAGTGATTTGTGGTGAGGTTTAACACTTTACCCCCCCCCCCCCCCCCTTAATAAATCACGTGTATTTTTTTGGAACAAAATATTTTTAAAAATTTCAGAATATTATATTTAAATATAGGTATAATCTAATTTAATTCTGGAAAATTAAGCACAGCATGTATATTCGGCGCCAAAATCACAGTCTTACTGGCGACTGGCAAGCCAAGCCGGGTGGTTCATGTTGCGGCGGGCGGGGATATTGTTGCCTGGCTACGGCGAGTCAAGGTCACGCGTCGCTTTTCGGTTTAGTAGAAATCGCGCGAAAAAATAAATACACATGATATCTCTCTACACCCCTCCTCCCCCTTTGCGATATTTCGTGATTTTTCCCTAACAAACCCCCCCCCCCCCCTTCGTGCCACACGTGATTAATGGACGATCCCTTACCAACATTATAAAATACCCTTTTTCGTTAGAAGCGGTGGTTGAAATGATACCATTCACTTATACATAATTGAGAACTTTTATTTATGAAGTACACTAATTGGAAAACTAATAAAATTACATTTTTTATTATAATGAAGTAGACTGTTATCAAACTATTGTTTATTGCTGGCACAACAGTGAAAATTAATGTCTTACCAATAAGTTTATTAAGCAAGTACTAAAATTACATAAGGAACATGTGATTATGAATTAAGTATAATAATGTATTGATAACCATACAAAGAAATTCAGTTCAAAATTTAATTTTCGAGCATGATTAGCTGCAAAAGTGTTAATAATATCATCAAAATTTATCAAAGCAGCTCGTTTGTGTTCAATAGATATAATACTTAGATTTGTTAATCTCTGCTGGCCCATCGTGCTTCTCAAATAGCTTTTAATAAGTTTAAGTTTACTAAAACTTCTTTCAACTGACGCAATTGTAACTGGAAGGGTGAAAAACATTCTCAGAGCAGTAGTAATGTTAGGATGTGCCTCCTCCAGTTTATTTTTGTAGATAAGGCTCAACATTGTTGATGCTGTAGCATCTTTTAATTCATAGTCTACTGTTAATGCATGGTTCTTAAAACTTTCAATTTCAAATACGAATTCTTCTTTGTTAAGATCGGCACTGTGTTTCCTAATTCTGCCGTTTTGACTTTTAAATCTTCTACTTCCATTTTATAAATTTGAACACCACTAAAAAATCCAAACTTATTGTTAATGTTCTCCAAAGCCTTAAACCTGTTACTCAGTTCCATAATTAATCTGTCAATGACTTTCAACATTACTTGATGTAAGTTTTTTGGACATACGCTATTGCTAAGCACTTTTTCTGTAGAAGAAAACTAAAAAATAAAATAAATAAATAAATAAGTAAAAACAACCAAAAGACAAAAAGCACAAATTAAGCAAAAAATTCCTGTTGTCAACAGAATATAAACACCACAAAATATTCCGTAACAGGAATATGGTCAACAAACAAAGAAAAACAAAAAAAAAGAACTAAGAGAACGAAAAAAAAACCCCCACAAATCATGACGACACAAAAATTTTGAACCCAAAAAAAATTCAGCACAATGGTTGAAACGAGACAAAAACACGACAAAACGAAAAGACGAAACAAACACAATAGTTTTCCAAAACAGAATAGAACGATAAAAAAACCCACAAATCATGACGACACAAAAATATTGATCCCAAAAAAAATTCAGCACAACAGTTGAAACGAGACAATAACACGACAAAACGAAAAGACGAAACAAACACAATAGTTTTTCCAAAACAGAAACAAGCGACGTTTCGGGAACTGGTATCTGCTCCCGTCCTCAGGCAGAGAAGCACATGGTACGAAAACACAGGAGCGACTGAGTAGGAGCTGGAAATATTAGGGTATTTATCAGAGAAAGGGCTACATCTTGCTCAGCCAAAAGATCACCCGCGCAACGGGTCCTTGAGATACCAGCTCTCATCGCAGTGGTTTTACTCACTCCAGACCACGAATTATGGTAATACTTTTCTTCGAGTGAAGTAACGCATTTGAAGAACGAATATATTTACAAATTATGCATAATCAAGTTAAATAGAATTTCTTAATTTTTTGGCTAACTTATTGGTTGCGATATGTACACTTTCAAAACTTTTTTTAATGACTAGTTACATTTTGTTTTAGTGAACCACTTTTCATATTTTGCCGCCCCCTGATATTTGCCGCCCGGGGCACATGCCCCCTATGCCCCCCCTTAGTTCCGGCCCGAAGTCAGTCAGCAGCATTCGAGAGCTTATGAGTTTAGTTAACCACGCTGGGTCCACGTAAGCAAGCTTGGCGCCCTCTCGGATAATTAATATCCAACAATCCACAACAGCATCCAGTAGGCTTACACCGGGTTTCAGCTACGAGACTGCAAGTGAAGCAAATAAAGTTAAAAATCTAAAAGAAAGTTTTATATGATTAACTTATTTGATTAGTTCGATCTACTAGTGACTAAATTTACATATATATGTATCTAGTGTATGTATGTATGTATGTATGTATGTATGTATGTATGTATGTATTGACACCTTCTGCCTTCTGCCAAGGTGATGTTGAGGGTGTGGAGTTGCTTCTGGGCGCCAACTAGCAATAATAGCTACGTGCTAGTGCGTAGCCGAGACTCTTAACTCAGGGCGTGACGTCGCCACGTGGCCGGCAGGCAGTAAGGGTCGTTCCGACAGAGTTACCCCCGGCTGTTTTAGCCACCAGGGACGCTATACTACGGGCGTTGTAAAAAATACGCGGGGGCTCAATTCAAAGTGATTTATTGTCAGGCACGCTATACATGCGCTGCGTCGTGCATGACCCGCTTACTGGGAGCCGCGCTCTACAGGACACGTTTCTGATGGGCTGTAAACTCACGCAATTCCGGTAGAAACGGCAAGGGCGGAGGTCGAGAGGCTCCGCGGGCGACTCGCGTCTCGTCTCCTTGGAGGGCGGTGATTAACTGGCGAGGGCTGTGACGTCCGCACGACTCTCCAGCCTCGCTCCCGCGAAAACGTGTCGTGTGCAAAAGTAATCCCGGGCCATGCACGCCGCCTGATCGCGCTAAGTCCAGAATTACAATTAATATTTAAACATAGTCATTACTTAATTAATATTGTTTTTTAGAGTGCTGAATGTTAATTTCAAAGTCAAGGTAATCAGGTCACCTAACGGTACCCCCGTGGTCGACTTTCGCGCGGGCGACAGTCGATTAGGCAGGGCAGCTTACGTTCGAGGCGTTGCACCACCCTGCACCCAGGTGCGTTCACGTCGCACACGCTCGGGGCGAGGTGGCGATGCGCCATAGCGGTCTGTGCGGATTCGAGGAGCACTAATGGTTGGCGTCAGTATGTATGTATATATGTATGAATTTATGTATGTATGTTTTTATATAGTATATTTAAGACTACTTTTAATATTACATTACAGTCTCGTTTGGAAAGAGAGACAATGATAGGAAAGAATTTTAATGAATTTTGTTTAAAATGAAATATTTATTTTATTAATTTAGTAATTTTCGTACTACGTAAGTAAGTTGTTTTTTAATATTATTGTTTTTGTCATAAAATAGTATGATTTTGCTTTCTCTTTGGGACTTGAAATGCTCTTTAATTTCGGATATCTCTAAGATCTGTAAATCATGCCGCGGTGAATTAAGTGACAGATAAAAGTAATTAGTTGTGTGGAATTAAATGAATAGTTGCAATGCTCGATAATTTTTAATGTGGGACGTGTTGATAAAGTGAGGTAAATTCTATTTATGACACTATACTTTTTACTTTGTTTTTAAATCCAATATTTATCACTTTTTTATTTGACGTAATGCTTAGTTATGATTTATGTCACTGTAATTATTTAAATATTTTTGATTAAAAAGCAACAACGCACATGAAAGTAATATTTATCACGTAAAACTATACTGTATTTGCCTGCTGGGTAGTATTCAGTTACAGTTTTTCTGTGAAAAGTTAATAAGAAATCAGAAAATATTGTTTTTATTATTATTATTACTGATGTTGAATACACTACTGCGAAGGGCTCTACGCAATATACTTAACGTGATATACAAAAAAAATTCATAGCCAATTACGCTCGACCCATCCGAGAGAGCGAGAAAAAAATTAGCAGGAGGGACAGGATTTACCAGTTGAAATATTTTTTACTTCCTATTGTATCATGAGCTTGATACCTTTCTTTTTTACAAAATCATTAGATAAAAGTTAGAAAGTGAAAAAAAATAAAGTTTTAAATTTTTATGTGAGCTTTTTTCGGATGCTCTTCTGTCATACATATTTACAGTCTTTTAAATGTTGCTAACCTTACCTAACCATCCATTCACTATAGTTCCAAATAAGTGTAAAAAAGTAATAGAAATAACTTAAATATTGTGGAAGTCAATACGTTATTTTCCAATAGTTAGAACGAGAGCACAAACTACAAACATGGTGCTAATGAGCAATGCTGTTTTACAGAATCATCAAGAATATGTAACTAGACAAGCCAAAGAATCATTTTAATTATGTTATTATTTTTTCACAGATAAATAAATTCTTCAATATAGGCATTGGCTTTATCTTAGCTTTGACATTCATTATATTTTCTTTTTGCTTTATTACAAGGAAACCTTGGATAAAGCTATATTTCTGTTTTATTAATTTTCTTCTACAAAACTCTACCAACCACCCTATTAAAAAAACCTTCAAGGAATTGTCAATATAGACTAATATTTTAAAACACCTTTTGTTTGATAAAGGTCACCAACACCATAACTTGAAATTGTAAAACTATAGAAAAAAAATTATTCCTGTGGATTCTTGTGATAGTTAATATTTATCATGAAAACTTATGAAATTCTCTATATTTTGTTTTAATTATTTTCTTTTTTAATGCATAGACTTCTATACCTATAACGTTTGCATCTTCAAAAGTTTTCAGAATACTTCGCTTCAAATATAGAGGTGGAAACGCAAGCCAAAAGATAGTTGAAAATTGCATTTCTACAGCATCTTCAAAAGTTTTCAGAATACTTCGCTTCAAATATAGAAGTTGAAATGCAAGCCAAAAGATAGTTGAAAATTGCATTTTTACATCTTTAGTATTTAAGTAATTCAAATGGATATTGTAAAAGTTGGTTACTAAACTTTTGTGTTGACGTCGGCCCAAAGGCCTCCTTAACTCTTACAGGCCTATATGTCACGCCAATGCCTTCTCCTGCCGAGTGGTGCTTCGTGGAAGTGTTTCTACTCGCCGAGGGTGCAGTGTAGACTTGTGTTTTCTTTTGCATGTACTTATTTTGTATTGTATTTCATTTTATATTAATTTGTTTTTATAGTTCATATTATTTTTTATTTATTTTATTCGTATTATTCACCGGGCGCCTAGGCCGTGGTTCTCCGCCTGTGGCCAATCCGCGCATTCCGCGGGCTCACAGAGGAGGGGAGTCAAGGTCGCGGCACGTGGGAGGGGAGTCGCGGTCGCGGCATGTGGGGGAGCAGTCGCGCTCGGGAGACGCAGGGAGGTGGACGCAGGGAGACGTCGCTCCACAGCTAGGCCATTTTAGTCGCGATTACAGTACGGGTGGGACGCCCCTTGCAGTGTGCGGGAAAATTAAAGCGCGCGGAACCGGGCATCGCCCTTATTGAGATTGCCACGGGCAGGACCGCGATAGCCCCATGTAATGGGTGTGTTTTATCGTACATAAAACCCGGAAACTTTCTGCTGACTTTTATTTCCTGAAGTCATCCTGGGCAGGCTAGATCCATTAGGCCACGAGGCATGAACCCTAATCTACCTCCCCTGAGCAGCCGGAGACGCGCCACTAATAACAGGGACTAGCCGCGGCCTTGTCAGTGTCTTGCATGATTTGTGTAGTATTTAAGCCTAGACTTAGTAAGTCTAATTTTACAGTAAACCCATTCCCACATAATTAAATTTGACAGACAAACTTTTGCTGCAGATTTATCATGTAAAAATAAGTTAAAAGGGTAAAATTTTTGTATCACATATCTAAGTCAATCCTTTGATCATAACAGCATGATTCTGAATACTTTGATCCTGTGGAACATGATGCTTGCTGTTTTAATTTACTACATGGAAAGATCCTGGATAGAACAAAAATTGTGATGTAATAATAAATAATAATTGTATCATCAAAATCAATCATATAAAATCATGCCATCAGGATCAAGGAATAAACTTGGATATGTTAATGTATTTCATTATGTTCCTATGCTCAAAAAATCCAAACTTTTTATTATTAAATGATTTTAAAACTGTTAAAAAAACACAATAGTACAGAATCTGTATAAGTTGTGGTCCAGGACAGTTGTCGCTCGATCGTCGTGCCATCAGGTCGTGTCTGAAAAAATGAAGTAAATCACGAGGCGGATAATTTCTTGTCATGGTCAGGGCCAAGATATATATTTCAATCTAAATTTAACTTTCGTAATGTTTAATTATAAAATGGACCGCAGGTGTCTGCACCGTTCCGTGGCGACGATAATTGCCAGCGAGACCACATCGATCTCGAATGATTTTTGTACTACGATTAAATATTAAAGGATGTAATTGACAATTTTTTAAAGTTTGTTCATGCGATTAACGAGCAACAGTGGAGATGTGTGGGAAAATCATCTGGAACAGGTATGTAAATGATGATCTGCATTTGGTTTTTGAAAACTAATAATAAAACAAATTACTGTTCAACAACCCTTTTATTTAAAAAAAAAAATTAGAAGAGAAACCTGCTCCATTTAATGAATAATTTATCCTAACTTTGGTGAAAATATTAACATCAAAAAAATTCTCACTCATTGCATCTTAACATTATCAAATTTTCAAGGCGATCAGGGAATTATCATTCTGGGTTTCCTAGCAAGTCAACTTGGAGTGTAACATGGTATTGATTGTATTTTTTTTATTTGTTACATTAATATTAACAGGGTGTCTACTGACCCTGAAAAACCTGGAAATATCAGGGAATTTTGTAATCAGGGAATAATCAGGGAAAAATCAGGGAATTTTTTTAAAAATCAGGGAATTTTTGTTTGGTAGGTTGTAGTTGGCAATACGTTTTTTGTTTATTGATCAGCTTGCATTGGCGTGGCATCATGTGTATCCCCTCCCATTTTTATTTTTGAATGGCAAATAACGAACAGTTCCCACGTCCAAATTCTTTTATTTACCATCGGATTCGGAAGTGGCATCAAATCACGTGATACAAACTGGTTCAAGATGGTCTGTTATCCTGCTGACGTGACGTGCTGCAGCATGTGCTTCCCACGTTCAGATTATACCGACAGGTGCATTTAATTTTAAGTATCTATGGATGCCCTCAACGTAAACTGGACATTTTTGTTAGCGTTGAAAATACATATCACAGACACTTTTGGTGAAGATTCACCATCTTTGCTAGAAATTGGTAGCTGTGGGCTTCATACGGTCCATGGTGCTTTCAAAACTGGAATTTCTGTTACACAATGGGACGTTTTTAGTTTTTTGAGGCACAGTTACTATTTGTTTAAGCACATATTTGCAAGGAGGGCAGATTACATTAGAATAACTGGATCAGAGCTTTTTCCCAAGAAATTTTGTGCAATCATATGGAATACTGCAGTTGCTGAGCGTGCCATGAAAACGTTACCCCACCTAAAGAAATTGGTTAGTGAAGTTTCTATTTCATCTCTCTCTTTCAGTGTAGTGAAATGTGCTCTTGAAGATAATCTTCTAAAAGTAAAATTGACATTCTTCCTTTTTTTGGCATCAGAGCTGGAATTGTTTCTCACAATGTTCCAAAGTGAAGCACCTATGGCACCTTTTCTCTATGATTCACTGGTTTTATTAGCTTTGGCAGGAAAATTTTGAAACCAGAAGTACTGAAGAGCTTTAGGGAGAAACGCAATGTATCTCCATTGGATGTAGATAACCAGGAAAATCTATTGACTGCTAACAATATCAAGTTGGGTTATGCAGTACGCCATGCCATCAAGAAAGAGAAAGTACAATGATAGGACTTGTCTAAAGGTTATGGTAAAAAAACTTCAAGACAAAAGTCCCCTGAAGTACAATCTTACCAAGGGAATTTCCTGCTTATGTCCGTCTGTGGCTTTAAATTCGGGTGTGAGGAAACAGCGTGTGAAGTACAGTTTAGAATGTTGTCTTCAAAACAGGTGGCTATCAGGACAAGAAGCTGATAACATTGAGTGATCATATCAGTTGGTATGTTCCTTGCCAGATTCTGCAGCACTGTTCTCGTCTTTTTCTCGAGAAGACGGGCGCCTTGATCACTTGTGGATGCTCATTCTTAAGGCATATACAGTAGCTTCCAAAACAGGCCTTCTAAAGTTTGTGAGGATGGTGTTGGTACTTTCCCATGGAAATGCATCATTGGAAAGAGGATTTTCAGTGAATTCTAATCAGCTGACTGAAAACTTGCAGGAAGAAATAAGAAATACTGATCGCACAAAGACAGATGTATGACTTTGTTCAACGTTCTGGAGGTGTAGAGCAGTATGTAAGAAATGCTAGTTGTAGGCGTAAGGAAGCCCTGCAAACAAAACAAAAAGAAAAGGAAGCTACAGACAAGAAGAAGGCAGAAAAAAGAAGAGTTGAAGAGGAGATCAAGGCATTGCAGTTGAAGAAGGCTCGAATGTTGGATTTGGCTCATTCTGAAGTAAGTGCAATAGACGCAAAAGTTGAGTCACTGCGAAATTGATGGGAGCTTCCTTTTACTAATTTTTTTTTTGCAAAAGGAAGTGTGTGAAATATTTGTAGCAGCATCTTTTATTTGCCATCAATTGAGTCACTTTGGCCACGTTTGGAAGAAGGTAATTTTTTTACTAATTTAAGTAAGTTGAAATACTTTGAAACCCGTCAATGTAATATTATGCAAATTTTTTCAGTTTCTTGGAATGTCATAATTGTGTTAAAGAAAACCTGGAAAAATTCAGTTTTAGACCTGGAAAACCTGGAAAAATCAGGGAATTTAATTTACTAGATCTGGTAGACACCCTGTATTAAAGAGGACAATTAAAACTGTTCAAAAAACACAATAGCACAGAATCTGTATAAGTTGTGGTCCAAGACACTAAATGGCTTGGATTAATTTAAACATTGAAGATTAAATTAAGAAATAAATCTGTAAACAATAAAAATAATTAAGCGTGGCAGTCTGCAATCCAAAGTGAGCTTAGAGGAAAGACAAAGTTTAAAATTACTTAATTGATGGTAGATGAGATCCTTGTCTTGGGGTGCGTTGAGCATCCTACCCCTGGTGGTGATATCAAGAGGCTAGGGCGGAGTGCTGCACACAATGGCCACAGGAAGGTGCCCACTACGAATTAAACGACCGTAATAAAGGGCAGTACTGTGTTCATAGGCTCCTATCATGAAGTCATTTAGTAGTTGAGGTAGGGCAAGTTGATTTCTTAAGCCAGTTGAATTTTTTCTTCTGTACCTCAGAGCATAATTTGGAACGTTTTTTTTATTTAAATTTGTCTTAAAAAAATTTGTTTGCTATGAAACATTGTATTTAATTCTCTCAAATAATTTTCATAGAATTTAGGGAGAGTTAAAGCCTAAGTCCAAGGCTTTATATAATATGAGCTAGACAAACTTAAGTTCAGTTACAGTGTTAAGTATCTGTGGCTGTAGGAAAGAGTCGTCCATTTGGAAGAAATCAATCATAACTTCCTTCTTGCGGGCCACACGCATGTGTTGGTTGATGAAAAAAATAACTGTATCATTTAAATAATGGTTTTCTTTACTCTCTTATAAAGTTGCTCAATCGTGACTCAGGCATGTTTTTTTTCCCCCCTTAAGTACAGAACTAAGGGTGGTGAGCCTAGAATTCTTAAAAAATTTCCTTAAATGTCATTGTCAAATGTTTTACATTTTCATTGTAATGTATCTATACAGTAGTACTCTATTTTTATAAAAATTTTGTTTCAGGTCTGCCTTGTTGATCCAGAAATGGCAAATAAATCAGATAAAATGCCAGTAACTGATACTGACAGTAAAAGTTCAGCTTATTCTGAAGATGGTAAGACCTTTGTACTAGAAATGAATTATTTTGAATCCTATTGTTAATTATGTAGAGTATCAAAATATTTTTTTTATATAATTTTGAGTTTACATGTTTAGTAACAAAATTAAACATTTTTTCTCTAGATGATAACTTTTCGTGGCAGGATTACTTGGCTGCTACAAATTCAGTGGAAATCCCACATTCGCTTTTCACTCATGTAAGTAAATTTTTCATTCATGATTACCTTTTTAAAATTTAGTTATTTATAGTGTTATATTTGAAATAATGAATTGTAAATAATCTTTGCAGCCTGACAAATTAAATTCCTAAAAAAAATAAAGTATCAGGCCATTAGAATGATGTGTGTGCTAAAGGTTTTTAATAATGATGATGCTTGTGGTATACATACAGGAAAAACTTTGCCAAGTCTGTCATATATAACTTTTAATGGGTGTGAGTGAATTTTGATTTAGTACAGTAATACAAAATGGCAATTTGATATACCTTAAAAGGCAATTTGATATACCTTAAAAAAATGATTACAAGAAAAAAATATGTTAATTCTGCAACAGGGTTGTATCATTGTAAATGCTAGGCTCTGAGAACAAATTATTATTTTACTATTTTGTTTATTCCATTTGTGATTTTTTGCTAGTGGTATTAATTTATTGTTCAGCTTATTTGTCTTCTCCACTCAGCTGGGAGGTATCATATAGAATTTGATTAATACAATTATTGAAGGCCTAACTATAGCATTTACGAAATTTAAGTAAATTAATGGTTGCATAAAATATTTGACAAACATAGCTATATTTATGTCTAATAGAAACAGCATAAGAAAATGTCTACAAGTGTTTGTGGATATTTTATTTTCATGGTAGTCTATGAATATGCCTAATATTTTCTCATGATTTTTTTCAATAAATAAGATATATGTTTGGTAGCCTACTGCACAAGACATAACCTAACTTAAAAAAATGTTATCATGTTCGTGTCTCAGTTTGAAAGGATTTAAATAAAAATAAAAACGGTATAAACCTAAGGGAATCAGTTTGTCTTTGTACTAGTATAGGTTGTAAATGAGTGCGTTGAAAATACAGAAATTGGGATGGTTACAATACTTGAGGGTGATGCGAGTGTACTCGGAACTCGCAGGTAGAGCTGAGCCTGCAGAGCGAGCTGCAGGAAGGCATGCTGCTGGAGGTGGCTCACCGCAACGACCCCTCCCGCTACTGGGTGGCCTCCATAGTGATGGCTTGCGGCCCGCTGCTCAGCCTGAGGTACGTGGGCGGCGACAAGGGCCAGGACTTCTGGTGCGACGTGTCCAAGGTGCCCGTTCACCCTCTGGGCTGGTGCCACCAGAACGGCCTCACCCTCACCCCGCCCGACCCGCTGGTGGCCGGCCTGGCCGATCCCCGCGGCACCCTGGAGGAGGCCGTCAAGCGGGCCCAGTCCGTCCCGCAGCACGTCATCAGCGGCGTACGTTTATACTTGCTTCACGCTGTTGGTATGGCATGTGGGATGAATGTTTCATTGTCATCGGGGTTGAGCATTGACCAAGTGTGCAGGGGAATACCCAGATAAACATGTGCTGGCTCATGCAAGTGTTGGCCATGTTTCATATCTGCAGAAAATCGGATCTGACCTAGCCGGGATTTTTTACGTGGGTTGCCACAGTGGGAGACCTTATGGTCTGACCACACAACCACAGTGAGCTCCAAAGGCACTTGGAGTTAAGTTGCCTATTGAGGGTGGACCATCACCTTGCAGGTAGCAACCTGTTTATTTATCTTGGATTTACGTGTCATTGACTATGAGGTCATAGAGATTGACACATGAAATGCAAGGCAGAGAATTCAGGGAAGTGGTTGGTCTATTGTAAGGAACCATCCAAAAATTTGCTTGAAGTAAGTTAGGGAAACCATGGAAAACCAAGATTTCAACCTAGATTCTCCTGAATGTTAGTCCTGGCCCAACTCGCTCTGTGACTAACTTTTTAATTGGAAATTAAATATCTTAGCTTTTGAGTTGAGCCGTGTGGAAGTGGTAGATTGTACCGATGTTTGGCTACAAAATTTGCCTTCCAAAAATTATATTTTCCAGCATCATTCATTATGATGCAAGTTTTTTATTATGTAAACTAACTCATAGTCAGGGCGGGTGTTTTGAGGCGTAGTTCACGGAAGAGAACCTCTACTGAAAGTAAACAATTATGAGTCTTAATTTAATATGGTGTTATAAGTGATACTATTTCCCATTTAACATTTAGTATCTTGTATCACCGTGGATGCTATTTGTCCATCTAATACTAGTTGATTTTTCAACTTTACAGAATGGAATCACACCAGTGGAAAGGATAAAGCAAGGAATGAAGCTGGAAGTTCAAGATAAGAAAGATCCATATAAGCTGTGGATGGCCACTGTAAGTAAAAATTCAATGTAACACAATGTTTTATACATATAATATAATTTTAAGTGTGTTTTATTTTAGCGTCTTTTTTCATTGTGGTATCACTGTATCAAATATTCTTAGATGGAGTAAAAATATTATGATTTTATTATCAGCAGAATATTTTTAGGTTTGAAGAATTTGGTGTTCTTATTTTTGCGTTTCTGTATACAATCAAGATAATATATAGGTATAAAAAATTTATGCTAAAATGTTTCAGATTGATTTCAACATTTATACCAAATGATATAGAGAGAATGTTTATTTATTAATAATTTATACAGTTAAAAATTAACTAACATAATATTGTTAGTTTATTCAATAAAAAATTCTTTAATTATTTTTTGGTGTTTTTTAGTCTTGGCTCAGTGTCCCATTGGCAGGGCTTTCAGCAACCACTAATTACTGTATCACTTTTTTATGTTATTAGTACTTGTTTCAAATTGAGTGTTTTGTCACTACTGGATATGTAATATAACTAATGTTGTTAAGTACTTTAGGTAGCTGTTGTAAGGACTATTTTTATAAATATAATTATTGTCATGTAGAAAATATATAATATAATAAAGGTAACTGTCAGTTAAACTATTAACTTTATGTACTATTCAAAAAATTGTAAGTTTATGAGTTGGCAATATTATTACGGCCGTCGACTTACTATTATCTGTGTCGACCGTAAAGATGGAAATGAAGGGAATATGTACATGAAATGTTGATAGTGAAATGAATCATGAAGGATGATGGGGAAAGGGAATGGAAGTGAATCTACCGGGATCGTCTGTGTTCCTGAAATCGTGACGGCCCTGTCATGAGTATCAGGTTCTGGGGGCGGTACCACCACTCGTGTTTTTCCTTAAACAGTCCTTAAGGTAGGGTGATGAGTCCCTAATTGCAAAACATTTTAAATAAAGAGGTTAAGGGTGAACGTTTTCACAAGAACATGTTTATTTCCGCAGTTTCCATTAACAAGTTATTCAACACATATATAATTCTCTACTTTCTGTGTCTTTATAATTACAATTTGTAACATTCTATTACTAACACATAAATTACTGAACCATAGTCATGCCTATCAGGGATACTGTCGTTAATAAATAAACCGTGCTGTCGGCCATTTCCTATAGCTTATTCTTGACCTCATTTGTCTCTTACTGTTTTGTGCAGTTACCAACTGTTGCAGACTAATTTCTCCCAAGTTACGTGACGGGTTTAAATTAATTTATTATTCATAATGTCTACCGCGTGATTGTTAACGTGCGTATTCTTAGTTTTTGAAATGAGAGAGAGAGATATTGAATATTACCAGATACATGGGCATAAGGCTGTTGTGCTGCTGTCTAGTGTTGAACCATCGTCACATCGTGGCTGATCACTCACCAATCGTCATCTCAGAGGTGGAGTAGCGTGGCTTCCAACTGACTCTGTGACTCTGACTTCTTGAATAAAATCTCCCCGTTTAAGAAGCCCGTCATGACCCTGTTTGCGTCTGTTGTTAATAACAAAAACAGTTCCGCTTCGGTGCCGCTTCTGACGTCATTACACACTCCCTCTCCTTCCCTGTGCCTATGACCGAGTTTCGCTGCGCTGTGACCAAGGTCGCGCCAGCTGAGCGCGAGTGGCAACCCCCCTGTTTGTTTCCACGGCCGTGTTATGCTAGCATTAGCAAACATTCCCCCAACTCCCGCTTCACCTGTCCTTCAATGTTTCCTGCAGCGTTTGTCATTTCCTCATCGTGTCCCGCTGTTCCTGATCGTCTGGCTAGCTATTAAAAAAACAAAAAAGCTTTCCCTGGTATCCTACAGTATTTTCGGCCGTTACAATATCATAGAGCAATACTGGCTGTGAGAAGTATGTTATGAATTTTACAGTAAGTATAAATAAAACCTGTAGGTTCATATCTTCTACGTATTTCGGTGAACCATTGAAAGATTAATATTTACACTTTACTCACTTTTATTTCTGCAGTCATGGATAATACTATTTTCAAACCTTCAAGCATATACCATTCCTAACAGTTAATAGATTTCATACTTCGAAGTAAATAATATCAAAGGCAATAAAAAAAATTTTTGTGTGAGACACTTTTGTCCCACATTTGTCATTCACAAGAATGGTTACATGTGACATTTTAGGTAATGATAACAGCTTTACAGACTCCTCTGTTGTGTTACAGGTTGTTGAGAATGTTGGTGGACGATTGCTGTTACATTATATAACACCTGGAACTCCAGTGCCAGATTTCTGGTTGTTTTATACGTCAAGGAGGCTGTTCCATTTGGGCTGGGCAGAGCAGCAAGGTACTGATGCATCTGATATTTAAATATGTATGCAAGAACTTACTGTTTTTTGTCTCATTCCCATTTGTGCGTGTATGCTGTTTGAGTTGGGACATGTCAAATCAGTTACCTCAGTACGACCAAAGGAAAGGGTAGGGAATGCAAAACTGCAGTGTGACCTTGAGAGATAAGATAATTACTCACACAGGAGAACCAGCTCTGCAAACTACTGGTCCAGGAAGGAGACCTAAACCGAACTCCTTCCAACTCTCATCTTGGATGTAGAGGTCTTGTCAGTCCACACAGGGCCAATGATACAGACAGAGACTGATGTTTGTTTACCCATGGTTCTCACTGGAGGAGAGCCAAAGGGTCAATTTGGGGGAAAAAACGGTGAACAATTTGTGGCCCACTCGGAAATAGCACTAGGAAACCAGCCCAAAAACTATGTTGGGAAGAAGGAAAATTTTATACTTCATTCCCTTGGAACTTTTTTGGAATGAGTGACCCATCAGGAAGTCACAAGTCATGTAGTTGCTGGGATTTTAAGATATGTGTCTATACTTGTAAGAAAATACTAGTTTTAGTAGTATTTTTATACTTATGTACATATATTAAAGTACAGTAAGGTCTCGATTGAAGGACAGTTCATGTTCCTGGAAATTATCCGTTGAGCAAAAGTCTATTAATTAAGTCATGTTTCCCCTTAAGGAAAAATGTTATGTCCCGGGTTAAGATCTGACGCCTGCCCGCCCTTCCTATATTAAATATCACGTTACTTTACGTTATAATTAAACTCAAAACGAGTTTTAATAAGCTCAGAAGCAATTCAGGGAAAAAGGTATTTCGGCAGTAGGAATACTCACGTAATATGCGGCGACGAATCTGTGCGACGTCGTAGGTTATAAACAAAGCGAGGAACAATAGTATAATTCATTAAAGCAACCAACCATCTTCACCCTTTATTTTTTACGTTGTTATAACCACACATATTAATGTACTTAAGAATATAATTGTAAATATGGACGAGTTATGTACACAAATGTATATTTTTCTCTTGCCACAGCTAAACATGTACATTGTGACGCCATCTTGTGACCGGCGAACTACCAACTATATTTATATTTTATAAAAGTATAAAATTAACTAATTAAGTTGTGAAAGCAAGTTTAAATACTTTTTAATACCTAGGATTGAATATATATGTATGTACATATAATTATTTATGCCACGTTTATCTTTTCTTTTTAATTATTAATATCTAGTTTATACTTCCACCACCAGGGCAGGGAAATTTCGGCGAGAGTTATGCGCGCGCATCTCATCCCTTCCAAAGAGGAGTTAGTTCGCCCCTCCCTTCCTTTCTTCGTTCCCGCGCATTTCTCCCTATATAAAGGCGAGGTCATCCACCTGAAGTCAGTTGATCGGCCCGACGGTCAGTGAGGCTGGAATCCGCCCACTGACCATAGGACGATCATAGGGGGAGCAGCAGAACAACTGGCTATCCGTTTTCTGCTGCTCGCACCCCTCCTTCGCGAGTCAGGACATCCGAGGACCTATCTCGGCCTAGGGAATTCCCCCCCCCCCCCCCTTTCTTGACGATAGGGTGTACTGTGTATAAATTCTGTGTATGTAGTGAAAGCCGACGCAGGCGACCAATTGCACTGTTTGGACACTCTGGTCAATTAAAAAGTTCCTTGTAAAATACCGTCATTTTCAATGAATAGTCTAGCCCCATCCCTTACCCCACTAGCTATTCGCCTACACCAGCCAACTGCAAATCCTGCCGCAAGACCAGTTCGACCTCCTCCACCCCTGCTGGCTCACTGTCAAGAGGGCTCGGTGCGAGAGGGGTGCAAGAGAAGAGGAGATCAAATTCTTTGGCGCACCACCGCGGGGCCCGTTGATTGTTCTACAATACCCGTGAAAACCCATTGCAAGCTCTACCAGACGGACTAGCCAGCAACCACTGGAATGGACCCCTGCCACCACTTGCAGCTCATAGAAGACTTAACCAACAACAGCAGGCACACCATGGCCCACACCAGGAACAGCAGCGAGCAGGCAAGTGCTCCTGACCTTCCTACCATCAGGGATTCTCGAGAAGCAGACCCAGACAGCGGAGGGGAACAGCCTCCCCTCCTGGCACCCAACAATTCACCTACCTGTACATACCCAACGACGGCGGACGCAGCCCATCGACTCTGCGCTGTAGAAGACTGCCCTGGCACCGAAATCCACCAGATCAGCTGTGCTCACTGTGGACTCCTGTTCCATCACTCTTGTCTGGGATGGCCAGACGAGCCCCGAGATCACGCCGGACTGGAGTATCGATGCCCCGCATGCCAGCAGAGACAATCCTGCTGCAGCCTGGACCAATGCCCTGGGCAAGGTCGCTACCGAATTCAGTTTGATTACTGCCAACGGCTGTTCCTCAACCTATGTCTGGGGTGGCCAGACACCATCCACAGCCTGGAAGGTATGACCTATCGCTGCCCTCCATGCCGAATGGTCCACGCAGCCTCTCACCAGGATCACAGACCCCCGGGACCATCACGGGCACAATGGGGAGGACCTGAACATCTCGCACTTCCGGAGTTTCATGGGAAACCGCATGAAGATCCACAAATATTCCTGGCCGAATGTGAGAAAGAATTTCAAGCAAATCACTTACCACCAGGACACTGGACACAGAAAGCTCGGCGACAACTCCATGGACCAGCCATCCAATGGTGGGATAAGTACGGAGAATTCATCACTACCTGGCAGCAATTCAGGACACGACTTCAGAGGCAGTTCTCCGGACCTGATGTGGTAACCCAGCTTACCCTGGACCTATACAGTATCCGCCAGACCCCAGATATAGATGTTGAAACATTCATCAGAAGGAAGGCTCAAATATACAAAAGAGTGTTTCCACATGGGACGGAAGAAGCCTGTATCAGCACTATCCTAGGACTTATGGATGCCCCAATACGATCATTCCTTCGGATACCCAAGGCACAGAACCTAGAGGAGCTCATCGAGAGAGCTAAGGAGATCGAAAACGATCACAAGGCGACCCATCGCAACCATGGCAATCGGGGACCCTGTTATACAGAAGGTAAACCCAGGGAATCTAAGCCAGCAATCCCACCCAATAAAATGGAACTACCCCAATGCTGGTACTGCCCCAAATGCCACCTACATCGAGACTGCCCTATTTATCACCAGAGAATCAACGCCAAGATAGCGCAACAACAATGGCAGCGACCAGAAACCACCGAGTTTGCTAAACTACAGGGAAACAGGAACGCCGGGAAGTTCAACGGGCCGCCACCCGCGGCACAAAACCCCAGGCCCTCAGTTTAAAGGAAGAACAGGTGGAAAACCTAGCCTACTATCCACCACGAATATTAGTTCAAGTAGGAACCCACGAAGCTATGGCCACATTGGATACAGCTGCGACAGCAAATTTCATCAACCCAACCTTACTACCACCTGATATTCAGCAGATCTACTCACCACCACAAGGACGGGTAGGCCTAGCACGAAAAGGCACATATCTACCAATCCAAGGAATAGTCCAGATACCACTAACCAACCACAGCAGCTGGGACTAGTGAAGTGAAATTCTTCCTAGCCAGAGACCTTGAAGAACCCATCATCCTAGGACAACCCTGGCTACTGGAACAACACTGCATCCTGGACTATCTTGAAAGGAGAATCTACCTTGGGAACACAAAGAGATATGCTATCAACTGGGAAACACCGCAAGACCCAGCACCCCTCCAACCCCTGACAGAGGGCGAAATAACACACCAGTTAAAACCAGACCAAGTACCTCAACTCTTGAGTCTCATCAACAATCACATTAAGGTATTCAAAGTCAGAGAGCGGCTCCAGCAAACCAGCTCAACAGAACATCAGATTCACCTCAACAGCCCAACACCAGTTTACGACCGGCCAAGCCTACCATCTGTACAGAAACAGCAAATCATACGAGAGCAAGTCGAGGAGATGAAGAGGCAAGGAATAATAGAACCCACCAACTCTGCCTACAACTCTCGAATCGTGCTGGTTCCTAAGAAGGGTGGGGAGCTGCGATTTTGTGTAGACTACTCTCGCCTCAATAAAATCACCCAGATGGTCGCACCTCCAACCATTCACGTCCAGCATACCCTCAAAGAGCTAGGACAAGCAAAAATCTTCTCTACCCTCGACATGCAAAGCGGTTACTGGCAGATTCCAGTTCATGAAGACGCCAGGCACCTCACCGCCTTCACCACGCCTGACGGAGAACAGTTGCAATTTCGTGTAATGCCTTTTGGGTTGAAAAATGCACCGGCAACCTACCAAAGAATGATGAACACCACTATCCTTGCCGGATACATAGGTAAATTCTGCATTGCCTACCTCGATGATATCATCATATACTCTCGCGATTGGGAAGAACACCAAAGGCACCTACATCTGGTACTGGAACGCCTGGCAATCCATAGACTTACCGCCCGCCTACCGAAATGTCACTTTGGGCAAGAAACTATCGAGTACCTGGGACACCTTATCACACCTCAGGGAAATCAAGCACGACCAGAACAAATCCAGGCAATTCAAGAAGCACCCATACCTGGGAACCGGAAGCAGCTTCGACGCTTCCTAGGCCTATGCAACTGGTTGAGGGAATACATCCCAAATGTAGCTCCCAACATGGGAACTCTGACCACCCTGCTCTCCAAAAACCAGCGTTGGAAGTGGACGCCCCAACACCAGAAGGCATTCCAGCAGCTTAAAGAAAAGTTCCAGCAACCAACCCAGCTACACCGGCCAACACCAGAAATACCTCTAAAACTTCAAACAGATGCCAGCCAGAGGGGACTTGGAGCAGTCCTATACCAAGAAGGACCCTACCAGGCCTCCACCAGCCTCCACAGCAACGCCAGATGCCGTGGCGGAGCTGCAAAGGAGACCCCAAGGACCTACCAGGACGGTACCGAGATACAGTTTGGCGGCCACCAAACCGACGGCCTTATCAATGGCCGAATCGTACAACCACCGGTAGCAGTCCCAATAGGCGTTCCCAGGAGACCACCAGCAGCTGTCCCAATAGGCGTTCCCAGGAGACCACCGGCAGCTGTCCCAATAGGCGTTCCCAGGAGACCACCAGCAGCTGACCCCAATCAGGACTTCCAGAAAGCTGAAGAAGCCATATCCGAAGTGATAACCCAGAGACTCATACACTACAGAGACTGACAGTTATCTATGTGTAAAGTGTTCCTCCAAGACGTCCTAGCTTCTTCTCCCGTAAAGTAACGCTCGCCACTAGGGGGGAAATTGACGCCTGTCCGCCCTTCCTATATTAAATATCACGTTACTTTACGTTATAATTAAACTCAAAACGAGTTTTAATAAGCTCAGAAGCAATTCAGGGAAAAAGGTATTTTGGCAGTAGGAATACTCACGTAATATGCGGCGACGAATCTGTGCGACGTCGTAGGTTATAAACAAAGCGAGGAACAATAGTATAATTCATTAAAGCAACCAACCATCTTCGCCCTTTATTTTTTACGTTGTTATAACCACACATATTAATGTACTTCAGAATATAATTGTAAATATTGCAGTGTGCTGAGGCGCACTGCTTCCGTCACATCTTATTAATTACGTGATGTTTTTTTTTATGTTTTCTTTCACCTGTGAGTGCGCCGTCCCTTGAGCGGAGTATTACCCCTCCTTTTCTCCCTCCAGTGTTGACGTCAACGTGTCCCCTCTCTAGGCGCTTGTGGTGCGCGGAAGGATTTTGCTTGTCGCTTGTAACTATGCATGTGTGTGTTCTTACGCCGGACTAATTTCTTTAGAGTATAAAGGGGCTGGGCGCGCTCGCCTCGGTCTTAGACAGTACATAGTTCTAGTGCGAATAGTTTGTCGCGGGTGGTGCGTCCGGTCACCGGTCATGGGTGGGTGAGTGTTGGTGTGTAGTGGCTTGAATTCCCCTTTGCTTACGTTTGGCCGCCACGTTCAAAATTCTAAATTTTTCTTTTTTCATTTATACTAGTTCTTGTCCTCGGCGCCGCCCATGGCCGGGAATCCGGCCCGCTCCCGTCTTAGGAGGATATGTACATTTTGCACTATCGGGTTTCCTTCTGTTGCGTCTCTCGTATACTTAACGTAGAACGTACCTCGCTTCCTTATATTGTCTGCTTAGGCTCACTATGAAAATGTGCGCGATGCGCCCAACCCCTGCAGAAACGCTGTTCCAATATATACGTTGTTAGAAGTAATTAAAGACACGTTTCTGTGACACTAGTAATATTTACGTATGTAATTTTAAAGTCTAACCACTGTTGTATAACCGAACTAAATTATACGCCCCACACGCGCGTGTACGAACTTAGGAGTAGAATTAAGTATTAAATGTTAACCTTAAGGTAGTACTGTTTGACATATAAGACTTCTCGCCCGTGCAGCGAACACATATTGTAAGAGACACGGTTTGACGACTACGGTCACGCTCTACTCTATATTGTACTGTTTAGCTTAACGAGTTGTAAACTTTTGTATTCATGGAATACTTATGTATATCTTAATTTTGATGAGTTGGGATCTATTAAAAAGATTCTTGAAATCTTTCTTGTATATGAGTAGACTAGTGGTCATCCCTTAATGCAAAGTTACCCTTACACCAAGATATACTCTATTTATGCTGATTGATAGCCGTATGCTCCTCCCCGGCAGGTTGGAAAATATCACGACTATATGGGAGGGGTCTGGGATACTTGCTTTAGTAAACGTACATCGTGGTATGTGTCAATATGGACGAGTTATGTACACAAATGTATATTTTTCTCTTGCCACAGCTAAACATGTACATTGTGACGCCATCTTGTGACCGGCGAACTACCAACTATATTTATATTTTATAAAAGTATAAAATTAACTAATTAAGTTATGAAAGCAAGTTTAAATACTTTTTAATACCTAGGATTGAATATATATGTATGTACATATAATTATTTATGCCACGTTTATCTTTTCTTTTTAATTATTAATATCTAGTTTATACTTCCACCACCAGGGCAGGGAAATTTCGGCGAGAGATATGCGCGCGCATCTCATCCCTTCCAAAGAGGAGTTAGTTCGCCCCTCCCTTCCTTTCTTCGTTCCTGCGCATTTCTCCCTATATAAAGGCGAGGTCATCCACCTGAAGTCAGTTGATCGGCCCGACGGTCAGTGAGGCTGGAATCCGCCCACTGACCATAGGACGATCATAGGGGGAGCAGCAGAACAACTGGCTATCCGTTTTCTGCTGCTCGCACCCCTCCTTCGCGAGTCAGGACATCCGAGGACCTATCTCGGCCTAGGGAATTTCCCCCCCCCCCCCCCCCCTTTCTTGACGATAGGGTGTACTGTGTATAAATTCTGTGTATGTAGTTATAACGGTTCGTTATATACAAAATAAAACAGTTCAACGCCAATTGCAAATTTTGATGTTTTTATTTTTTTTTTTAAATAGAATGTTGCACAGACGATTCCAAACACTTTCAAAAGAGGTTACTCATTCAGTCCACATACATCTGCCCGTCGAAAAACTGCTGGTAGCTCGCATGATGAGAAATTACCGAAAAATAATAGCGTAGATGAAGTCCTTCAGTAATGTTTTACTGCAAGTATACGAAGATGGTGCGACCTGGAACAGGGCCGCACCCAGCGAAAACGAATCTCGCCCCGAGCCAAAACGCCTACGAAGGTGGCCGTAATTTCTAATTATACCCGAAACGAAATATATAGAAAATTAGGTTGATTTAATAATAGGCCTGGCTCCGACCACCAACGTGAAATTATCCATTCGTAAATTACATTATAATTTAGCGAGAAGCCATCGAACGCGACCTACTCGTCCAGCGTTCGACAGACGACTGGTGATCTCATGAACTCGTCTCCTCCACGCAGGGAGTAGATGTCACATGACCTCACCGACCAATCACACGCACGCTTCATTCACTCTTACAGATACAAGCCAATCACAGAACAAGTTACAATACATGAAAAAACCTTTTACACACAGAACTCTGGGCTTCCCCTGATCAGTCTCTTTTCAATTTCACATCGAAATCGGGGACTTCCATTCTCGTTCTCTCTCCCACACCGTGAGACAGCAGTTATCACTCGGTTCCCATGCAGGGGGGAAATTACCGTCTTTATCTCGGTTGGCGGGGAAGCACTGTTTCTTTCTCACTTACACTTACAGGCCTCTCATGCCTCTCTTTCTAACCATCACACCAGCCCAGACACAGTCCCATGATTTATAATTATATTACAACACGTTAATAAAATTTAAGAACAGCAATCATAATACAAATTACTTTACAAAAATAAAAATCATTTAGAAATAACCTGAAAAGTAGGCCTAAACATGCAAAAATCTAAAAGAGCGGCTCATTTGTGAATAATTACATAAAAAATAGTAGTGATTAAAAATGTCTAATGAAATACAAAATATCTTCTTAAAAACATAGCAAGTAAAAAATATCAACCCTAAAATATATAGCAAACGGTAAAATATCATTAGAAAGACTTTTTAAGAAATATTTACATTCATGAAAATAGTTTGAAAGAAAAATTATTTAATTAGGAGGGCGGGGTTCTGCAACATTACATAGTGAAAGCCGACGCAGGCGACCAATTGCACTGTTTGGACACTCTGGTCAATTAAAAAGTTCCTTGTAAAATACCGTCATTTTCAATGAATAGTCTAGCCCCATCCCTCACCCCACTAGCTATTCGCCTACACCAGCCAACTGCAAATCCTGCCGCAAGATCAGTTCGACCTCCTCCACCCCTGCTGGCTCACTGTCAAGAGGGCTCGGTGCGAGAGGGGTGCAAGAGAAGAGGAGATCAGGTCCTAGACCTTATCTGTCAGTACATAATAAAATTCTGATTGCATATTTGACGTTTAAGAAATGCAACCCAGTATGTAATAAAGGTAGAAAATCTTGCTAGCATGCAATGTAAAAACTACCTCCGCTAGTGGCTTGCCGCTTCACAGCGCATCCAAAAATTGAAACCTCCACAGCTCAGATAAAGAAAGTGTGAAGGTTATAAACAGATTAGTCCGGTGACCTTGTCAAGAGCAAAGGTGAGAGAGAGAGAAGAACATGAGGAATTGAGGAAGAGCATTGACAAGTGGCTGTTTTCCCTTACATGCCAAGATGAAGGAGCAGCAAAGCCAGCCTGTTGCTTAACCATTATTGTACAACATATAATGTAAGCCTTAACCTGATAAACAATAAGCTACATACAATTAAACGTGTACATAATATGCTTTCTCGTAACTTAACGAACTTTAAAAACTTAAATTTATATTTCTGGTAAAACCAAGAACGCACAGAGCCTGTACAACGAGGGACTAATGGATGGTTAAAAAACTTTTGAATAGAAGACCTTTGTAAGTCATTGTCCAGCAAGTTAGTAGCTGGTAGAAAGAGTGAGTTGGCTGTTGTTTACTTTGTCACACGCATCGTAAATATTAGTGCAGCACCTAACCTTCCTTTTTACATGTGCAGCAGAAAAGATACACACTCTTTAAAACGGTTGTGTCATCCTACAGTAACTGTTATGCATGCATGCATGCAAAAATTATTCACGTTTGTAATCAGTGCAGCACTTGGATATCAGTGTATGTACAGGCTATTCAAGTACAGTAGAGACCCTTCAACCGTAATTCCCACAAACGGAACTCCTGATATCCGGAACTAATTTTCCAAAAAAAATTATAACATTACAAAACATCTCCAAAACATTTCCGCACTGGAACGAGGCGTTTTTGCTTTTGCCTGACTGTACATGTCTTGTAGGCGCGCGTGCGTGTCTGTCAGAGATCTAATTATAGCGTCTTTCCCGCACATTTCGTAAATACACCGCTGGTTTTTGCGTCGGACGTGAATTACTATAAATATGTTTATGCTATAAGTAGTTTTATTGTTTCACTATGTCAAGTAAATGGAAAATTCTGGCCGGCCCGAAAGTATGCACACCGACTCCCACTATACACGCTGACACACGTGATAGCGAGTAATATTTACTAACAATGTGTGATGCTTTCAGTTTGTAGACAATAATTTAGTGTACAAATATGTATTATGTACATATTTATACGCTAATATATGGTTAAATAGTCTACATTTACCTGAATTTCCCTATCTCTGTATTTTTAAACAAGATGCTTGAAGTGTTATTCTTGTGTATGTGAAATGTAAACTGTGCGTGGCAGTAACTATACACTCTCCAGGAAGTGTGAATCACTAGCACGTCTACACAGAAGTAACACAACACTGTAGCTGTAGTCCTACTACCTCCCCCGAACCCTCTTCATCATCCTCTTCGCTCACGCACGCACCCACCCACAGAGATAAGAAACACCCGCTTGCCAGCTTGCTAGAATGAAGGTAATTCAACCAGCCCGGAGTTTTACGACCCGGCATGTTTTGAAAACAGTATGTATGTAGATCTACATATTTTTTTATTGTATGGTTTTATAACTGTGGAAAATATTTACAGTACAACTTTGGCTATACATTTAAGTTAATATGTGTAGCATGTAATGGCTTTTTTCTTTGCCTCCCTACCGCAACTGCCCTTACCCAGAATTTTCCTATAACCGGAATAGACCTCCCCCCAATGATTCCGGTTGAGCAGTGCTCTACTATAGTACCAAACCCGCCCGTTCGTAAGTAGTGTCGCGGAAATGTCTGCATTAACGAGTTTTGCTGCTGTTAACCAAATTAAAGGCAACCAAATATAGTGTCTGTTCTAATAAATGTCGTTAAACAAGTGTCCGTTAATCAAAGACTTACTGTAACTACATGAATTATTTGGTTTCTTATTTATAGAAGTTTTTTTGCCTTTAAGACTTGGCCTCACCAACCATGTTTGATTATTGCATTATGTGATAACCCAACTTGGTATTTAGGCCATTCCTACAGATGTTTTGCTGCACGAGTGTAATTTGGTTTATAGGGAGATGCGACACATTATCTGCTGTGTGTAAATGTCAGGAATGTAAGTATTCATACAATTTTGTTTTGACTAATTGTGTCATTGTCATTTTATAGGTTTCCACACATAGGTAGTAATGTGAACAAAAAAAAGTCTACAGTCATATTTTTATAATATTACTTCATAAAAATCTGGAATTCGAAAATAAAAAATTCAACATTGGGCCTGAAGCCAAGCTTTAAAAATTGTCAAAGTATATTTTGCCGTGTAAATTATCTACTTGTGCAAGAAGATCTACCTTGGTTGTAGCAGGAAGAACAGCATGCAGGAAGCAATAGGACAGCGTGACCTGTTTTGTGTTTGGTGTGGTAGGTTGTTTAGTGCTGTTTCAGGTTCACCGTGGTACCTGCAGTGGCCCAGCTGTCTGGACGCGAAGCACACTACAGACGAGTGGACCGTCATTGTTGACGCAGCAAAAGAAGAGTCCTGTGACCAGTCTGGCTCGTCCGACCTTTTTCAGGTTACCTTTAGCTCATTATCTACTGCAAACTGACAAGTCTTGAAGAGCAACATTTTATTCTAGCATCAGATTTCTTCTATTAGACAAAACAAAATCATAAAGTTTTTATTTGTATATCAATGTGGTTAGTTAGTTATCATGTATTTTGTCCCATACCAAAAGCTTTCAGAAAAAAGGTTTGTAAAAGTATTTGAAAGATGGTAGCTAAGGCGCCACATTTTAAATTTTTATACATGTTTATGAAGTCGCAAACTAACTTAGTGGACGGATTGTGCCAATGTTATGAATCGGCTCTTGCACTTTTTTTTTGGAGAATTGAGAGTCCTTATGAGGATGCTACTATTTGGATGTAATTGTAATATGGAAATAATGATTAAAAAAATTAGGACTTGTCAAGTTGAGCTCTTGTCGCATGCAGTGAGTGGATCACAGAAATTTGGTGTCCATTCCATTAAAGGTTTGCAAGATTTAGCATTATAACCATCAATGCGTCAATTTATTTAAGCGGCAAAGATTTGAGGCTTAACAGACGTACAAGTCATGCCATATTAATATTAAATCTGCTGTTTCATCCTGCATCATCTAGCCGGCTGGAATGTTTCAGTGCATCACTTTTTCATTTTGCCTTTTTTATCTACTTTTGTGTGCTCTTGTCGACCCTTTGTTTGAATATAAATTTTTATCTTTGATCAGAAATGAAAGTGTTGTTACTGTTTGTTCTCCAGAATCACCCTGTGCCCGAGAGTCATCAGTTCCAAGAAGGCATGAAGCTGGAAGCCATCCACCCTCAGAACATGGCAGAATTCTGCCCCGCCACTGTGGTGCGAGTTTTTGACTCCACGTATTTCCTCGTGCAGATTGATACTATGTCTGCAATGGAGACTGATGACGACAGCTTGTATTGGCTGTGCACGACTAACCATCCATACATCTTTCCCTGTGGTAAGTATGTTATGTATCAGTAGCCACACTCTATTCCAGAAGAAAAAGATACACTGAATGAAATTACTTCTAAAGGAAATTTTTGCAATTTTTTTTTTTAAATATTCCACAAAGATGAATTAATAATAATTAATGTATTAGGTTGGGTTTAATATCTAGATTAATTATTATTATCTAATTATTAAGCAGTTAAACTTAATATCCGGAAATCGGCTGAAATATTATTTATTCTGTTCTTTAATTTAATGTTATCTTAATATTTTTTTTTTATTTTAAATTTAAGTCTTTGAGCTGTAGAGGGTATTCACATGGTTAAATAAAGCGTATTTATCCATTAAAAAATCTTTCGAAGGAGCTTTACCAGACATGTGCCCCCCCTCCCCCTCCCCCTCAGAAGTCAGTTCTGTGTCCACCCCTGATCCCAAATAAAGTTTTTTTTATGTGCAGTGATTAGGTGGGTTTACTCTGGGTTTCCGTACCAATGCAGTCTATCAAGAATGTAGCCAGAGTGGAGGTCCGTAGGGTTTAAACCCTCTCTTTCAGGATTTAAAATAAAAAAACTACCAAAGCCAGACCAAGAAAGTTATAGAAACTTAGCTACATAACATTACAGAGAGATAAGACCTATTTTGGAAGGATTATTGTAATCCTTAGTGGACTGCAATGAAGTATTTCCTCCCCATTTTAGCCTGACGTGCCTCATATACATAAGCGGCAGGAATTGTGTTTCTAAGTAGTCTATATTTAATGCTGGTCTACACCCGTGATATGGTAAGCATTCCTTTCAACCAAACTTTGTATGTGTTTCATGTATTTAGTATCATTAATTTACATTTATTTATGAATTTCTATCAAACTCATCAAAATTGACTTAACAACAAAGTATTAAAAACAATATAATAAAAGCCAAAATATAAAATGTTCTGTTTTCTTTTCTCGCACAAAATTTTTACTTCAATTTCTATGTCCAAGCGAGGTTTTTAAAGATTAATATTCCGGAGATTTTAGTTTTAGGGGGACAATGCAAACTAGACTTTAACCAAATTCATTTATTCGTTTTCATGTTTGTAGGCTGGTCTCGGAAACACGGACTAAAGCTGACGCATCCTTGCGGCTGGACCACGGACAAGGAGGAGTTTGACTGGCCGGAGTACCTGGTGGCCACTGACAGCCAGCCGGCGCCCGATTCGTGCTTCCTTGCCCGCGAGAGCACCGAGGAGCTGGGGTTCCGACCCGCGATGAAGCTGGAGGCCGTCAGTCCCGAGGACGAAAACCAGCTCTGCGCTGCGTCTGTTGTCAAAACCGTCAATCATTTGATGTGGATACACCTGGAATGTAATGATGGGTATATTTTTTTTTTTCACCGTCTTAATTACTTTTCAATATTAAGAGGTATAACAGGGTGTCTACAGGTCACGAAAGTCCCGGAAGTCGCGAAAAAGTAAGGAAACTGAAGTACAGGTCACGAAAGTCATTAAAAAAACCTAAATAACCAGCAGTGGTGCTGTAAGTCACAAGACATTTTAATATCTAGCAGCCTTTTGCTAACTCACATTTTGTTTTTTGACACCACACTTCATTGTATAATCACATGACAAAATTTTCTCTGAAAATGTTTTAGCTTGTTTTAACGAAAAAATCAATAGGTTCCTAGAAACTAGAAAATTTAGTATTGCATTTGCTCTTGTTTAATTTTACTTGTATGTAGATTTAAAAACCACCCTTTGATAAAAGAAAAGTAAAAATTTTTGTTGAATGGTTCTGAAAATATCTTGATATTGGTTCATTATGTATTTGTAGACACCTTGTACAAAAACTTATTATTAATTTTTTTTTTGAGTTATAGAAGTTTAAGACATACCTAACAAGCTCCGTAAAATTTTGAATGTTTTGTTGTAGGTGTCACCCAGATCACGTGGTAAGTGGCGATTCGTTGGATGTATTCCCTGTCGGATGGTGTGAGAGCAACTCGTACCCCTTAAAGCCGCCTTGCAGCTTTCAGTTGCTGACTAAAGCTCGGGCAAAGGAAAAAGTGATGTAAGTCTGCCTTGATGTACTATGAGCTTTGTCATGCGGTTCTTAAGCTTATGCCTAACAACTTTGATGAATGTTGAGGTTGGGAATGCTGAGTAAGGCATTTTGCTCTTGTGGCAAGTAGCTGAACAAGTTTTTATTTATTTATTTGTTTAAAAAAAACTGATACCATGCTTGTCTCCCGTGGTATGGTATTTCATATCAAAACACCAACGATATAGCAACATACCTAAATTGTAAATTTGTTCTCCCTACCTCCCCACATATTATTCAGGGTTTCCACATTTTGGAAAGTCTGGGGAAATCAGGGGAAAGTCAGGGATGTTGGAATGGATCAGGGAATTTACTTGAAATCGTGGATAGTAATTTAAGGGAGAATGTTATGCATCTACACAGACTTTGAAAGCACTTTTCTCTAATGTTTTTTTTAGTGTACAATCATATTCTACGGTACACTATAAAATGGCATATGCAAGGTTCTGTTTAAACTAGTTCAGCCATGGTGATGGTGTTGAGGCTGTAAATTCCTAATTTATTTCAGAAAATTACAAAATAGGTACATAAATTATTTAATAAAAATTAGTCAGGGAAACTTGTAATTTTGGTTATGAAAGTTGAGGGAATTTTTTTTGCTGACGTGTGTGGATACCTTGTTATGGTTTTTTTGTTGTGTAGGTATTTACTATTTAATTCCATTACTATGATTACACAAGTTTCTTTAATTTGTAGTAACCACAAAAAGGAAGAGATGAACTGCGGGAATGGGCATGGGCAAGCGAATGGAAACGGAAGCAGCTCCCAGCAGAAGTCGTCATGGTGCCCCAAGATATTCTTCAACCACAAGTGTTTCTCGGGCCCTTTCCTCAGCAAGGGCAAGCTGGCGCAGCTGCCCAAAGCAGTCGGCCCGGGGCCAGTCACCCTCGTGATGCGCGAGGTGCTGTCCATGCTCATCTCCGTGGCCTACAAGTCGAGCCGCGTGCTCAAGGAGCTCCAGTGCAACAGCAAGCCTCGCCCAGGCATGCACCTCGAGGTTCTCAAGGCCAAGTGAGTTCCTCCGCCTGTTTCTGCTGGGAAACCTGGACATTATGGTGAACTGGTGGGTTTTCTCGGGGCACTTCCGTTTTCCTCCGCCCGTTCATTCCGTCATTTCGTCTCATCACCCTTCACCGTCTCTGACGAACACAACTTTGACTTTCAGTCCATTAAATTCATTCGTTGCAATTAAGAAGTAGATAAAGTAGCAGCTCTGTTTCGTTTACCAATAATCTTTAGTCAACAGAGTAGTCTACATATAGGCTGCATAAAGGTTCTGGATTGTGAATACCTAGCTTATGTGCGAGTGCATACTTCCCAGGAATCTACATTCATTTTGCAATCCAGTGTTGCTGGGCCATGCAATAATTTACAGAAAAAAGAAGCCTGCGTATGGGATTATTAAAATACTCTGCTTACAAAGAAAGTAGTTACTGAGGACCATATGACAAAAAATTAAAGCCCAAAATATTTTTATTTATTTACCCTTGTTTAGTTTTCACAACCTTTTTATTGGATTGTAACTGTCAACATTTAAGATGATTTAATACCAGTATAAGGTTGCATTAGTGTCCTGCTTCTATAGAACTAAAGACTGTCTGAAAGTGTCAAAATTGATTCAAAATATGTATTTATTTTAATTTTACTAATATTAGTTAAGGTTTTCAGTCCTCAAGCTGTTAGAGCATTGCATGTGCAATGTGTATTAATGAATTTAAATATGATAGAAGAGGGGCTAAATTCAAGAGTGGCTGCGGATCAAAGTGGTATGGATAAAATTTTTATAGCTGACTTGGATACATATTTCACCTCTGAAATGTTCAAGTTATTATGTATTTGGTACGGCAAACTCGCGTGTGCAAAATTTTTGACTTATACCACTCACTATGTTATTGAGTCCCTCAACATAATTACTTTGTACTATCATTATGTTAATAAAAAAAAATTATAAATTAACTTAGTACATTCAGAATTTTGTCTTTAATTATTTACTTTGGTTTAAAATTACACAGCAGATATTTTGTTGGGTTAGCACCTGCTTTTATAAATCATTAAAAATATGTATATCTTTCTATTTAGGTATTTAACCAACACTTACAGGGCAAGTGTTGCATTAGTGACGTCGGCTGATAAGGTCCCTGAATTCTGCAAGACAGTGTGTAAGAAATTGCAGGTATGCCCTCACCTGTTTGGACCAACCTTAGTGGGAGATGAAGGTTGTCCTGAAAACTGTAGCACCTTATCGAAGACTCGCTTCAGTGAGTATATTTAAGTTAAAACTTAAGCCTCAGTTTAAAATTACTTATTATAGAAACATACCACATGATGTTAACCCTTTGACCTCTGTTGTTGAGTATGGCTCTCCAGTTCCTTTAATCATGTCACATAGAACGTCACATGATTCAAGAGCCAGACTCTACAAAAGTTCGGAGCAGGAGTTTAAAGATGAAAAACCTGCCTCTGCTTAGTAATTAAAAGGGTAAAGTGTATACTGTATAGTCAAGCTGTAAGGATATGACCCACCAGGATCCATGTCATTCCAAAGACCGCGAGTGGGAAACTAGTGGTATGAGCCACTGTATGTTTGTCTTAGAAGTTAGTTTGATCTCTGCTACAGCAGTATGCACAATCTTTCCATTTTTTTTACTCTATTGCTTTGTCAACTAAGGTAGAGCCAATAACTTGTGGAATAACATTTTTTAACAAAGTTATATTAATTGAGCAAAGGTAAAATATGATAGAAAATCTGTACTTAATTCACATTTAAGGAAAAACATTTTGTCTAAATGACTATAAAAAAAAGTATATGCTATATGTATGTTTTTTTTTTTTTTTTTTCAACGGTCATCTTCTTTGTGTACCCACCCTCTGTAAATAAGTAATATGTGAGAATATAATATATTTATAAATTGTATGGGAGAGTGCAGACCAAGCTGTTAAAAAAACAGCACTGAGTCAAATAGAAACATTACATATAATTTTTAAAAGTGTAAAATCTTGTGTAGACTTTGCTATATTTTCTGAGGAAAGTTTGCTGCAACACTGCAGTCATAAACATAATGGATGCATATGAAAAGGATGTAAGTTTTAAGAATGGCAGTCTTGGTACAGAAATTAGTTTCTAAAATCAACATTGAAATTTACAACTTGATAAACTAAAATTAACTTGAAAAGAAAGAGAGGAGAGTAGAGGAGAAAATGTAGGAAGCAGGAGGAAGAGGAGGTGAAAAAAACACCTTAAAAATAAAACTTACAGCTAAGGTGTAAGTCAAGAATTTCTAATTTTGTAATTTAATCAAAATGAACAACAAAAAATATGTACACAGCTGAAATCAAAGACGAGGAAGACAAGTCAATATAAGCTATGTAACAAACACAAAAATGTGGAATCTCTTTAAGTGCAAATAGATTTCAGAAACAAAATTACATTAAAAATGTATCTGATCATCATTTTTTTGGTTGAAAGCTGTTTTAACAGCGATTTAATATCATCACTAGAATTTGACAAGATTTAACTTAAGGCTAAGATCCTTAGTTTTGCAGCCTCCAAGAAAAATATTTCTCCCATGAATATCGTAGTAGATAAAAAAATTAATAAACAGTAGAATTGTAAATAAAACTTTGAATTTTGTAAATATGATGATGAAAATTTTCTCAAAAAATTCTTTCTTATTTAATTTTAATTTAGAAATTTTCAAAACTAAATATTAGGTATATATTTAAACGGTACACAGCTGTTACTTTGCACACAACTTAAAGGAGGTACAATGAACAATTCTCCGGTTTAATTTTTTTAATACAACATACAGAATTTAAATAATCTGAGTACAAAATATTGTGATTTAACTGTCACTTGCCGCTGATGAAAGGAACGAGTTCAACAGTTTGCCGCTAGAGCTCCAGTTAGTTCCGAGTTTACTCACTAGATGCCTCGAATATCGCAGGAGTTCAGGCGGGAATATTATCGCTTCGAAACGGTCAAAACACAACACTAGTATCAGCAATAGTAATCAATGAATTGAAAACCGTCTCACGTTGTCGACAATTTATATAGATACAGTAGAACCCTGTTATAATGTTTTTCAAGGGAGCACAAGAAAAAAACATTATAAGCAGGAAAACGTTATAAGCAGGAAATCTCAATTTAGCTCTTAACAATGTTCGAGCTTTGTACCAATGGACTCACCAAGCTATGTAAACAACTTTAATGTTAAAACCAAAGATAGTATACTTGATACATGAATTTTCTGAAACAAGCCAACAATTTTTCAACTTCGTCTTGTTCCCTGGTTAAATTTTGTTTGTCTTTAAAGATACACTGCCACATTTTTTGTAAAATTGTCTCACGATTCATGACGACAACATTAAGAGTGAGAACGTCTACTCCTTCGCCACCTGAAAATGTTTAATTTTGGGATTCCTACATATGAATGAAAAAAAAAAAATATTTGTAAGCAATAGAAAACACTTTGTTATGCCCTCGCTCAATGGTTGGCAACTTAAATATTGTAGGACTATGTACGTGCATCTGAATACCCACTGGAATGGCAAGGAAGAGAAGAGTTGACTAAGGGTGCCAACTGACACGTAACTATGAACATTGTGTACCTTCAGTATATTGCATAAAATTGTATTTTAACAAACTTTATGTATTGTATGGCAGTGATTGTAAACATAAACATACATAAAGGAAACTTTTTATCGTAAGTGTTGGAATAATTTGGTTTTAAAACATTTTTTCCCCACTTATTGAATGTTAGAAAGCAAACATTTTAAGCAGGAAATTACAATATTTATGAACGTTATATGCAGGAAATAAATACTTTGTCTTTATGGGGGAAATATTGGGACTTTAAAAATATGACATTATAAGCAGGAAAACATTATAAGCAGGAACATTATAACAGGGTTCTACTGTATATTTGTCAGCTTCTCAGTGATGTAAATTATTATTAATATGCTTCACTTGTCGTGATTTATTATTAAATTATTATTTATACTTCTATCCAAGAATCGTACATTCAAGACAAATAAATAGTGTTTTAGATTTTATTAGAATATTTCAATTATTGTAAAAAAATTTATTTGCAAAATGACAATGATTTTCTATAAATTTATTTAATTATATTTCTTTAGTTATATTTATTTAATTATGTTTCTTTGATTATATTTGTACCTCGACTTTAGCTCTGGTAGAATGGGCTATACCTCTGGGTGTAATGTTACATAAATGAGTTATGATGAAAATATTAATAGTTAGTATTGCAAATTTATAGATATGTTTAAAAAAAAAATAGTAACTGAAGGACCAGCCGCCTATGGCAACTTCCTCCCGTAATGATTTAGTTATGTATATAACAATACAAAAATTAGGGCCAATCTCTCGATGCTGTCGTTGAACAATGGTTAACTAAAGTCGTTTAAAATTACCTTTGGTTTTTAACAATAGATTTTTCACTACCCAAGCATTTATTGTATCACTAACCTTGAGCAGTTAAACATTTTCGTTAGTTACATAAGTTCGTTAGAAACACAATTACAAGGCAGTAGCGATTCTTTTTTTTCTTCTGGGGTCATGTAAAATTATGTTTGTAAACAAATATTGGCCAGAAAGAATTAGGTATATATTTTTCAATTTAACTTCCGCTACATTATTTGCAACTATAAATGATCAAAGAAACATAAGTTCCAAGTGCGCGCACACACGCGCGCATATGTATACATGTAAATACTTTTGAACAAATGAAATGAGGAGTTTTAGCAAATAAACATTCAGGTAATTTTCCAAAATACAATTTTAAAGACCTTTATATTGTGTTCTTACATTTGCAGTTAGATTTATTTAAATTATTTGGCAAATATTACAATCTAAAAACTTTTTTAAGTATGTCCAGTAATTGTTTTTAGGTAATTTTATTTGTGTTACAAGAAACCGAAGACCTTGCTGAAGTAAAATTATTATGTATATAAAATGTGTTTAAATGGGTGTGTTATACTTAGATGAAATTGATCTAGAATTATATGAAATAAAATGCTATTGTTTTACCAGCCTTTGAGCTTTCTAGCTTACGTGAAATTGTTATAATTAAACTTTATTGCCTAAATTTTGAATTGCTCGAAAATGCAAAAATTAATTCACTCGCTCACACACTGGCCTATACAAATTCCAACCCACTACCAAAAGAGCTGGAAACTTGAAATTTGGGTCGCAGCCTCAATGAGGAAATTTGGAAAAGTACCGATTTTTATTTTCTAATTACTAAAAAAATAAAATTAAGAAATATGCACGCACCTTTAAAATCAGTGTATACCTTCTTTCAGAAGAACGTTGTTGCAGAAATTATTGTTTACTTCTCATGCTTGTACAAATTGAATAGTACTGTAAATGTATTTGATGACATAAGCAATAGTAAGTTATTAGCTGATATTGAATACAAACAATTTTTTTCGTGACTACAAAAAATAAGGTTCTCTGCTTGGCGAGTGATTAAATTATACTAATGTCAAAAAGATGTTATCGGGAAAAAATAAATGAAGTTATTTTATACCACTGATTCACTACCCATAAAATCAAACTGCAAAGTCTTTGCAACTGGTATCTCACACAAGAAATATAAAACATATTCGTGCTTCATTTTGTATAAAAATAAAACACATATCATATAATATCGGGAGACAGCCTTGAAAATCGTGCCTATCACCAACATGGCCAATCAGACTCATTGTCATGTTTACGATGGCAAGACAGCTAGCAAACCAGTTCAGTTAAATGCAGCTTAACTGAAAAATTTATTCAATATTTTCGGGGTAGTTTTACGCTCAAAATTAATACAAAACCAAATCAGCAATCCTTGTATGATCATTTATAATACTACAAAAAATCTTCCATTTTTCTTTCGAATTGTATTGAGCACTAAAATATTGATTTACTTTTGGCCCAGGTTTTATTTGACGATACTCTGTAGAGTTTCGCTTGTTTGCATTGTTTATTTATCAGGTTTAATCCATGGCCAAATTAATTGAAGTGTAACACAAATTATATATATATATATATATATATATATATATATATATATATATATATATATATATATATATATATATATATATATATGTGTGTGTGTGTGTGTGTGTCTGGTTAGGAATCAGTATGATGTACTAGAAAAAATATGTCCTATCAGTGTAATGAATGGTTGTACCCTTACAAGCGTTGAATATTTATGAAACATTTTATTTCTTTGGTATTTAAAGCCGCAGACTTGTATTTTATTTATTTCATTTAGACAACAACATGCGTCCGTGTTTTCTACATGGCACGCTCTGTAATGTTTTGAATGTTATAGTAATTTTGGCTTTTTAAAATCTGTGATTTGTGCAGTAGACTAATTTGTAATTTTTTATAATTTCTTTTCACATTTTTAATGATCCATTTGCTAATAGTATATACACTTCTCCATTAATTATAATAAAAACATATTCCATTATTGGAATTATTTCAGAATGGGTATCACAAGACTACAAAAACTATTCTCCTGCGTAAGAAAGGTGATAATACCAGTAAAGAAAATTATCGTCAGAGAGCAATTACGTCTTATATCTAGGGACACCTGTATTTTGCGAATACATTTCGTGTCAAGGTATTTTACAAAACAATGTAGATTTTTCTTGTAATTATTGGCTGTGGTCGGTGAAGGCTGTTTTCCCACACTTGACGGGGCCAATGAGGACGTAGTTACCGTACTGCTGCACGCCCGCAATTCGCCAAACCTCTAAGAAAAAAGCTACAGTTATGTGTGAAATAGTCTGACACGAGATGTATTCGCTAAATACATGTGTCCTTACTTATATCGAAAAATATTTGAACATTGTATGATAATTTTAAGTATGAAAAGTACAAAATACTTTCAAATTTTATACATGGTTTTATATCAACTCTAAGCAGTAAAACATATACTGCTTATTTTCTACAAAATATATCTATACACGGCAACTGATTATGAATCACTTGAGTTTTTTTATAAAGCATCTAAGCCCTTGACTGTATAAATATATTGTTGGATGAATTAACTAAACTAGGAATACTATAAAATGCACAAAAATGACATAAAGCATAATCTATATATTTAGCACAGCCTGAATAATTCATTTCCTATTGTCAAGACTAAAATTTAAAAAATGGCGAAAGAAGCAGTATAAAATAACTATCTCATTATCTTTGCGGGTAACTCAAACATCATACAAACAATACGAAATATTCTTAAACGCAAGAAAGAATATTTTAAACACTGTAAATAACTTAGATTTTAAATCAAAGGATAATAATCAGTCTGTAAAATTTAGTTTTAACGATGAGTTGGAAACAGAACATCAAACATATAGCATAGGTGTTACTGCCAACAGAGAACTCTCACAAACAATACAATTCCTTTCTGCGAAACCTGCAAGCTCCGGTACCTTCTGTAATTATATATATATACTTATATACTTTTTTCGATAAAGAAGTCAATCTGAATTTATTGCCTTTTTTTCCATATTTTTTTTTACATTAGATGTACATAAATATAAAAATTTATGTAACAGGATGAATCTTAAATGGTTTGAACAGTTATCTATAATGACTTAGTTGGTTTGTTCATTAAAAGCCTTTCTTTTTTACTGTTCAAGTTGGATTCCTTTATAACTAAAAAAAAAATATATATCACGTAACTAAAAAAATAAATAAAAGAGCAAACTTCTGTTCGTATAAAGGTGTTAATTTTATGAAAATAATGTAATACAATTTGTTCTCTAGATAAGTAGATTTAGAAGTAAGACTTCATATTTCAGTCGTTACCATGGTACGACTTCCGGAAAAGTTTGACATATATATATATATAAATATGGAAAAAAAGGCAATAAATTCAGATTGACTTCATTATCGAAGTAGAATAAAACACAAAATACACTTGCAGAGAACCACCAAATATATTGCGTGTTTCTGCAATGGAGTTAAACTTTAAAATTGCCTTTATTATTTCAAAACAATAATTTAAAACTCCAAGCAAATGTAAGAACACGTCTTCTAGATATAACGGAAGATTATAATGCTGTGTCCGAATTCGCCTGAAGAATATACATGTAGATACTTTGGAAGTGACTTCGCAAGGCTGTCAGAAATGGACGTGAAGTATGCTATGCAATACGCAAGTAAATGAATCTGTGTAATTCTCGCGTACTTCCAGTTGAAAATACGTTTTCATTTGAAAATTTTTTGGTCATATTTTATATATCATTTAAATAATTTAAGAGGTCGTAAAATAAATATCATTTATTTTGTATTTTACTGGTATCAATAAATAAATTGACAAAATTAATTTATGGATGTTTAAAACGAAGTTTCAACAAACACATGTACATATTTAGCCTACCGATCGTTACTACAAAAAAAAAGTCCAATAATAATGTAAGATGCCGTAAATTCACGTGAAAGTGATGGACTAATTTCACATGCGTTTAAAAATAAAATCTAAACATCCTTTTCGGCTGGCTAAACATTGAACATATCCGGATTCGTCAAATGCAAGTGAAGTACGCAAGGTTGTAAACATGTAACTGCATTACTTTATGATTAAATTTTAATATAATTATGCATACCTCCAAAAAATGTTCAGTTAAAATTAGTATTGTATTGGTGTTTGTATTAAAATATAATGTATACCGGGTATATTTTTATTGTGTTTTAAGATTTGTTGACTTTTGTACCTCATGTACTTTTGGTGAAAAGTGAAAATGTAATTATGTAGGTATTATTTATTATCAGGGCCCAAGGCATAACTATATGTTCGTTGGCCGAAAATGAATTGTAGTTATACTTGTATATCTAAGAAAAATATTTGTATTTTTTATCAATGTAAGTATTTTATTATAAAATTTTTATATTACTTACAAATATTTTGTACTCATAATATATACGGTAGTTTCCATTTGTCTTAAGACATAATCAAATTATACACTCAGCAAAAAATATTTATTGGTTCACAATTTTTCATTGTTACAATATTTAAAAATGTTAATTTGCTATTCAGCAATATCAACTTCTAAAACGCGAGTAAAAATTATCATTAAATTATATCAATGGCATATTTATTGCATTAGTATTCCTTGCTCCTAATCACTTACTCTGGTTGATTACCTTCTGTATAACCTCAGTCAGTGATCGTAATTTATGTACACCTTTTCCCCACTAAGACGATTCAGGTGCAGATTCTGGAGCAGTGTTTTTTATGTACGAATGTGTCAATAAATCCGTCAGTTTGTGGGTGGTGTTGGGGGGGGGGGGGGGAGGAATTACTACTCTTAAAATATCACTTTATCTGTATGCTTGATAAAATATCCTTTGGTTAGCTCCCTCTGAAATATTCTTATACAACCTATGACGTGTAGCCTACTCCTTAGATATTTTACTTCCAACACGTTTAATTGCGTAGAGAAGGCGATTCTTCGAGTATGTGGCCCTTTCAGAATTAAATTATTATTATTAGTTACAACTGATGTTTATTTCGAGCCTCTTTGACTTCCAGTTCATACATAAAAGACGAACTACCAGTGATGCTTGACGTCACCAGTAGGGATAGCATGAAGGAGCTCCTCATTTCGCCAGACGCGACTGGCATAAACAAGTATTTATATTGCAATAATAAATTACTAAATGATAGCTTATTTTTCGAAAATATGATTATGTTTTTTACAAGAAGTACGAATGCCAGGACATTTACTAATAACATCGTTTTTAAACATCACATATAAAAAAAGGAAGTGTAATCAAAAGCAACAAGCTGCAGGTCAGCTAAAAACGCAAACCAAACATTTTTCTAGCTCTAGCCTCATGTATACATACTTAAAAATATAATACATTTAAAACACTAAAATTAATGCAGTAACCTGCAATATTTTGAAGACATATATTCAGCTACAAAAAATTCTCGGATAGTATAAAAAGTTCGCCTGTATATATAGTTGCACAGAAAAATACAGTCCTAATGAGATATCAAATATAGCAAATAATACCGCTTTGCAACATAACGTCATGCTATTAGATGGTCAACGTTCAACTGTTGGTGTAATACACATACGCACACACCTGTGACAAAATGTGTAAAGAAATAAAATTTGTAGGAGCGCAAAACCTTTGTAGTACACAGTTAAAAATTATTATTATTTCTTTTACGGGGGCAGGAAATCTACATTACTGGCCAACTTATTTGAATGTAGTGGTTAGCTGTGAACGAGCGTTCTTGCAAAAGAGACCAAATCTGATAGTTTTGGCCACATAATCACCGCAGTAAAACATACAATTTGTATATCGTATATGTGTAGTGCACCAAATTAATATTTATTATAATTACCTTGGGTTGAACTCGGTTGCGTACGGGTTTCTAACTGAAATGTACCAAAAATAGTAATATTTATTCTCTTGCGCTTTGTTGAGGATCGAGTAGTCTTGGATGGGTGTATGAGAAAGGGACAGAGAGGCAAAGGGATTGGAAATCTAATGCTCGCCGAGGAAGAGTACACCCTTCCCCCACCCCCCTCTCCGCGAACCAGTCGTAAACATGACACCCCGCTGGGCGATAAGAATTCTGAGAACAGCGTCCTCTTTCCCACCCCCCTTCTTTTTTCCGCGCGTCGCTACATCGTTCAACCGTACTGCTAGTGCGCTCTGTTGAGGACAAAGATAACTATGCGTGTCTTTGCCCGCTCGCGAGAAACTCAGGATCTTAGCCTTAAAGAGTGACAATTATTAACACTGTACTTGAGGATGGAAATCCTTTGTATAGTAAAACTTCCTGTTAATCAGATCTTTTCTAGTAGACATCAACTACAAAACTCACAATGACCTTCTGTTGGCATTATAATGTTATACCTAGTATGTACTGATTGCACTGAAAGGTAGTCCATTTATTTAACATGTAGATTTGTTTTAGAATTATGAAGCAGGAAAAATTTCTATTGAGGTGCTTTTGTAAATGGTTATACTATTTTTGTTATTTTAATAAAGTTTTGTAATCTGTTATGGAAAGTTTTTTTCTACAACATGTGTTATATCTTGGACATACTGAAAGTATTAATTACATGTATGCATCGTTATTTCAGCTACGTACTGGATACAGTCGAAACGTAAACTTGGGCGTCCAAAAAGCGAAGCAACTAATTTATTGTACAAGTCTAGAAAAAAGAAAAAATTCAAGCCTATTGTCACTTCTACAACACATGATTCAGGTAAGTAAGTAAGTAAGTAAGTAAGTAAGTAAGTAAGTAAGTACAGTAAAACCTTTTTGTTGCGACCCCATTTATTGCGACCACCTCTCTATTACAACCCGATTTCGAGGAACCGTGAAAAATTGCTAAAAATCGAAGAAAATCGGACAGAAAATAAGTTTCTTGTGGTGAGTAGTGTGTTACTGCGTTTCTCTTGCCGAGTGCTGTACTGCCTTAGGCAGCGCATATCTAAAAATAGATACCACTTCCTGTAGACCACTGTCAGCGCTTAGCAACCCCCATTCCACGTCCCTTTGCCGGCAGGGTGCTGATAAAGGTTTTTGTGGCAACGTGTTTACGTTTAGCTTTTTGCGAGTGTCTAGTGTGGTACGCAGTTAGGGCAAAGAAAGCTACCTGCTGGATTTCTCTTGATTTTGATTACTATCGGTTGACAATACACAGCGACCGACTGGATGCACGCCCGCCTCGACTTGTTTTAACTGCCGCAGCGATGTTTATTTTGACAGCTCAAGCAATTATCTTTTCCCGTGGGTTGATAGAAAAAGGTCGCTTCACCCAGCATAAAAAAAAAGGCTACGCCACTTATTGCCCACGCAGGAAACACACTGGCTGCCGTCTGTCTCCCTTGCATTTATCTTTCTCCTAACATTCCACGTCTACAGCTGCCATATTTTTAAAGGAAATGTCCCATTATTTTTCTGTTATTCTTACATGAACATTATTGGAAGTATTAAAGCCGACACAAAAATATGCTGTGTGTTAAAATTAACAGATTTTAATGATCTTTCATTTCTTATTTTAAATTTTTTTTCTCTTTTCACATTTTGGTAAAAATGTCCAATATTTGACGGTTCCCGAGCATGTATTCGTAAAATCACTGCTTTGTTAAATCCGGGGTTCGTGACATCGGGGTTCTAGTGTATTTAACTACGGAAAGCAGAAAACGTACAGTAGAATCCCGCCGATGCGACCCCCCTCTGATGCGTCCATTCCGTTTATTGAAAAAAACGTAAAAAATTTGAGCAGAGAAAGTTGAAAATTTGAGTAAAATCGGCTGAAAAACAAGTCTGTTACACTTTGTTGGGAGCTGTGTGTTCACGTTTATCTTGGCGAGCACTGTACTGTAAGCAGGCAGGCATACAAAAGACGGGTAAAAATAGATACCACCCCTTTAGACTGTCCACGCTAGCCAATACCGGTAAACTGCGCGCATCACCTGATAGCATCTACGCGCGCGTCTATTGCCGTCCCGGTCCCGTTTGACGATTGTGACTCGTTTTTGAATTTACACGGACTCGTGGATTCGTGAAAACGAGTATAAAGCGAGCCAGTTTGTCGCTAATGAAAAATTATGAGATTATCCAGCAAGTGGATAAGAAGACAATTTCCAAGACGAAGATAGCACAGCAATATGGAATTCCGAAGTCTACTCTCTTCACGATTCTTAAAAAGAGAGAAATTATAAATGCAGTACAGAAGGAAGGCAGCAATTTGCAATTGAAAAATTTGAGGGCCGCGACGTATTAGGTGCTTCAAGTGTGCGTGAGAGATAAGATAAAGAAGGTGAAGAGGGCGAGACCTGCCAGCCAATAGGGAAACAGAGATAAAAGAGAGCGAGCCCTGCAGTTAGCGGAAGTGGTCAAGGTCGACATTTACCGTCACGCTCTCGCTAGCTAACGATGCTGCTGGTCGCCAGCCTCACACACACACGTGCACGCTCGCACGCACATACGCACATACGCGCGCGCGCCGCCGCCAGGCAGTGGCGACTGGCGAGTAGATGCGTGCGCAGCCAGCAGTTCCGCTCTCCTTTCCCTCAATTACCCGTCCTCACGTTTTTTTTTCTTTTTTTTTTTATGCTGTGAAGGGCCATGGAAAAGATAATTGCTTGAGCTGTCAAAATAAACATCGCTGACGGCAAGGGCGGGAACGCATCCTGTCGGTCTGTCGCTGTGATTATCTACTCCAAAAACATGTCACAGCATTTCAGGATAGCATTGTTCTTATATCTTTCGTTTATAGCAGAATGTTTTCTACCTGATCCACACAAGTTCCTTCGCCACGTTTTGAACGAAAATAACAACCAGCCGGCTAGCATAGCCGAACTCGCGTGACGTGAATTCTCTTAGCGTGAGTATTTATCGGAACCCATTGTTCGGGGTATGCGAGTCCGAGGTGTAATATGAATTTAAAAAGTTGTCTTTTTTACACCATAGACTAATTGAATATGAAATCTATGCGAACAAAGGTGTTTTTTTATGTATTTGGATATATTTGGCGGGAGGGGAGGGGGATTGGCCCGAATTCTCTATTACGACCGTTCCGTTTATAAGTCAGTTTTTCCGGAAACCGTGAGGGGTCGCATCAGCGGGATTCTACTGTACATGTAAACTAACACATATTTTCTTTAGAGGTGGCCTGTAGGGCAACAGACTTGTCATGAAGGTTGAGGTGGGTTTAAAGCAAAGCCGTCTAGCATTGTGAGTGACAGCATCCTGCCATTGTACGGCTGGTTAGCTAGTAGCGGTAAGGGAAAGGAGGGGAGGGGGGGGGGTGGAAATGAACTGAAAATTTAGGAAAACATCTATTACGACCCCCCCTCTATTACGACCCTATTCCTGGGAACCGTGAGGGGTCGTTTCAGAGAGGTTTGACTGTAAGTAAGTGTTAGTGTAAGTGTAAGAGAGTGTGTGTTTTTTTTTTATTTTTTGTAAAAAAATTATTTTGCTACGTGAAAATTTAACCAGATCCCTATGGTTGTAGAAGTTGCCTAAGAGGCCTAGTGTATCAAACTGTTTGTTCCCTTGCTTGTGCAGCACAGAATTGGTTGACTTGGTTGGTAGAGTATTAACCAATTGTCACGGGTTTTACTATAAACATAGGGAAACCCTAACAAGGAGGAAAAAGAACGTTTGCGGGTGGTTCATAAATTAGCTGCTAAGTAGAATTCATTCCAATGATAATTTATTAACAAGCCCAATAACACAAACAAGTATTTCATTGAATTTCAAACTGACATGTGTCTTAAATAAGCCGGGTCCTTGTGATGTCGAACGGCTGATACATGATCCCACTACAACACAAGACAGATGAATTAATACTCAGTGAATAATTATTGAACATGTAAAAACAATAGCCTTAATTCTGTCGAGGCGTGAGCTCGTCACCGCCTACGACCAGTACGCCGTCAATCTAAACTGCAGAGGCTTGAAAACTACGAAGTGTTAGTCACACTGAACATTTATAACCTTAATAACTAATTCTCTTTACATTAACTCCAGGTCCTTAGTCCATATATATTGTACTTTACATGTGGTTACATTTATTTCTTTAACCTTGCTATAGCACACAACCCTTCGTTAAGATTAACACCACCCACATTATTACTACTTAACATAGCACGAGACTATGTCTATACAATCAGTTTTATGTTTCTATTCCGCCGCTAACACGTAAAGCCTCCTATACATTGCTTCCGTAACAGGTAATTCTTATCGTGCGCGCCGTCCCTTGTGTCCGCAAATAGTCATGCCGTACGCACTGTCTTCGGGTCGTTATGGCTACGATTCTTCATCACATGATGTGGAGAGTTAAAGTCCCTATAGTTTTTAAGTGACGTGATCGGGTCGTGATAGTGTCACTACACCAGCTCGCTCAGCCCTCACGGAAGTTGCTATCGCGCGCCCTCTTGGTTTTGTTGTTGGACCTTCGAATTTAGTTAATAACCACTCTGAAGAATTTTATGCCCAATACAGCGATGCTTGATCTTAAATGTCTAAATTCCGGCTTAGAACTTGAAGAGGTCTCACCCAGTCAAAGACTTCTCTGTCCTCGGGCGGCAGCAACTCCGTGGCATTTTGACGGTGTAGGCCGGCGAGCGGTGTCGGAGCAGCGTGGCAGCCTGCCCGTTGATGTCCCAGTTCTGCTCATCGGTTGACTTGGCGTATGCCCTTTTATACTCGCTGCCTTCCCTGACGAGCTGGAAGAAGAACAGTCTCGTCTATTCGGGGGAAGCCAGCCCAACTTCCGTTTCCGTCCAGATCCGTGCGCAGCCGACTGCACACAAACTCGTCCGACGACGGCAGACCTCCTGCCGCAGTGTTTGAACGGCCGCGTGCTCACTGTTGCGCAGGTGGTATTCATTGACAAGTCAGGGGCACTAACCTTTACATGTGTACGCAGGTACACACGTTACACAATATTGAGGTCTGATCACACATTAGCCCCCAAGCATAACCATGCCTACAGCCAACAGTGGTACTACCATTTTTAGTACTTTCATAAATATGATTCTTCAGCATTCTGACTCTCAAGTCCATGCCACTGTTTAAGGGCTTTTGATGGTTTGGCAGACCGCTGTGGCAGGATTACCTTTTCGAATTATGTACACACCCTGATCTAATCCATCCATGGTACTTTTCAGTGGATGACTTCTGCTGCCTAATGATCTTAGTGGCTTCAGTTTGTGTGTTTGATTCTGCCATTGTCAGTGGAACAACAGCTCGAGTTCTATGATTCTGTTTCCTGGCCAACTCGAGTATATGGTCCTCATCCAGGTACTAGCATTACCTTCCAGTGCTCTCTTCCTACTTCATAGGCAAGACTCATCACTAAAGATGAAAGAGAATTATGTATATTAGAGGGTTTAAGGGAGTTTCAATCAAGTTAGTGTATTATTTAATACCAAAACCTAGAGCCACTAATTAAACATATTCTTGTAATTGTGGCGTAGAAGATTCGATTGCTGCAGTCCCAGGTGCCTGCGCTAAAGCATACACGTTTGAAGTAACAAGGGCAATGGAGGCAGCAGCAAAGCACATTGTTTTGTTTTTGGCATTTTTTATTATTATTAACTAACACATTCAGCTGGGTTTTGTCTAATTTATTCTCTTCTTTTTTTCTTTTGCTGTTTTTCTATTTCATAATTGCACAGCCTGCATTCTGGTTAAGAGATTTATGCAGTGCTATTTTTCCAGTGCTATACTTTGGATTACTGTACTATAGTAACAATTTTGTTAAATTTTTTTGTACTTACATATGGTAGTTTTATTGATCTATTCATTATTATACATTTAGATTTTATTTCAGCCAAAATTAATTTTTAGGAACTGTTAAATCTTTAAATAGAAAGCTTATGCTATGTTGATAAATATGGTTTGCATTTCCTGTAAACTCACAATAATTAAACTGAATAAAAAAGTTTAGATTTTTTTTTAGTTGAAATATTTTGGTGTCGTAAGCAGGAAATTAAGGGACATCCAGCACTATAATTATTCAAACGAGCTAACAAGTAAAAAAATGTTAATCAGTGCAGATTGTCCGTTCATTGAATGTTTTATTTTTAATATTTACGCTCATTGGAGTTCACAACTGTGCAGGCAGTGAAAGTGGCACCAACCAGTCGAAAAGTGTTTCCGTCTCGTCTTCGCAAGAACTTTGTAAAGAAGATGACCTGTCCCCCAAGAAAAGGAATAAACTGGTGAAGGAGCTGCCTGCAACTAGGATGAAGACGAGGGGAGCAAAGCTACCCAACTTTGCTCTTCAGATGAGGGCCGGCCATTGGACTCGTAGGAAGTCCGAGTCCACCAGCAGCATCGTGAACAGTAAAAGCAGCGCAGATTCTCTGAACAGGTACAATTAGCACTAATGTATAATTTTGCCTGAATGTAGCATTGCTAACTAGTGTCTATTGAACATTACTACCTACAGAATAATATCTTATCTAAAGTTTCTTTACTGCATTCTAAGAAATGCTGTAAATATTGGATTAAAATTTTTCCTTGTAGCTCATTTTCATTCACTGCTCTGCACACTACTATATTACTGTTTTTTTTTCCATACTAACATATAATATTGACAAATGGTGTGTGTCAGCTTGAGGCAAGATCAACATGGATAAGAAGAGAGAAGGATAACATTTAATGGAGCCAACTGAGACACTCATGGTGTCGTGGACCGACTTAGGGGAGCAGAGCAGGAGCATACGTTGGAGGAGGGGGGGGAGGGAGATATCCAAATCCCACCCTCCACCCTGAATTCCAAAAAGTCTACATTTCCCACCAACAAATAGAAAGAATTCGAAAGTAAACAGCCAACAAAGAGGTCCCTGAAATTAAATTCTGCATGTTCTCCTGGATGGGAGGTGAGAGATGTGAGTAGATATCTGTGGATTGAGGTTTAAAAGAGACTAGGGAAAGGTACCCTGAGAAAATCTGCCTGTGACCTGTTAGCTACAAGTTTATGTTACACGTTGATGTCTGGGAAAATATATGTACCGTATTTACTCGCATATAGGTCGCGGAAATTTTACCAGATTTGATGGGGAAAAAATGAAGTGCAACTATATGTGAAGAAAAATTTTTTTAAAATTTTTGAGGATTCTTTTTTTTTTTTTGCAATACAGTAGAATCCCGCCGATGCGACCGCCCTCTGATGCGTCCATTCCGTTTATACGACCGTTTTTTGAGAAACCGTGAAAAATTTGAGTAGAGAAAGTCGAAAATTTGAGTAAAATCGGCTGAAAAATAAGTCTGTTACACTTTATTGGGCGCTATGTGTTCACGTTTATCTTGGCGAGAGCTGTACTGTAAGCAGGCAGGCAAACAAACGACGGCTAAAAATAGATACCACCCCTCTAGATTGTCCACGCGGCAGTGTCTAGCCAAGCTCGGCGCGTCCACTATCCACGAAAAGCCGTCTGAGCTGTCATGTTATCTTACCCGCCCGCAGGAAAAGCCACTTTCTGCGTGAGAAACTGTCAGCATCCTCCTCCCCTCCCACACCGCGTGCGGCAAAAGCCAGCTTGTATAGTCCATTCTCGGTAAAATAAATATTATTATGGGCTTATACGACTGTCCTTTGCCGTTAATAAATACTTTATAAGTTTAAGTTATTACAATACTATTTTTTTATTAGTCACACAGCAGTTTCTGCTGAAAAATCACTAATACCTCGAATTTAGCAGGGCCGTAAATATATTTATTTTACTGCATAGTTACTTTTCCATCTGCATTTGAACGTGTTTTTTTTTCTTCTTTTTTCTTTACGCTGTGAAGGGTAGTGGAAAAGATAATTGCTTGAGCTGTCAAAATAATCATCGCTGACGGCAAGGGCGGGAGCGCATCCTGTCGATCTGTCGCTGTGATTATCTACTCCAAAAAAATGTCACAGCATTTCAGGATAGCATTGTTCTTATATCTTTCGTTTATAGCCGAATGTTTTCTACTTGATCCACACAAGTTCCTTCGCCATGTTTTGAACGAAAATAACAACCAGCCGGCTAGCATAGCCGAAGTCGCGTGACGTGAATTCACTAAGCGTGAGTATTTATAGGAACCCATAACGAAAACCGCTGTAGATATAAAAAATCATAACAGGCCTTTTTTATTCGTAATTAAATTTACTACAACTTTTATTCTGTTTTCGAGTTATAGTCTACAATTAAGACATTTTAAGAAGTCAGGAATCTAACTTGACTTCAATTTTCTATATTCGGTTATTACGAGTACTTTTTATCAGCTCTCGTAGTAGCGGAGTTTTACAGTATCCGTTAACTCTTTCGTGCACGGCGTGCCGGTCGTTCGCGTCATTAATTTACCGGTGCGACCTATATGGGGGGAATCTTAAATACCAAATTCAAGACCTCAAATTATGGGTGCGACCTATATGCGATGGCGACCTATATGCGAGTAAATACGGTATTTAACTAGTGATTATTCTTCTTGAATTTGGGTGCCACTACGTGGATGGTCACAAGGACCGGCTTGTGATTCTACCCCAGGGCCGTGATGTGGCCAGTGTCGGTTCTAGGCTCGATTCCCTCCTATGTTCTTATTTATACACCCTACCAACCCACTCTGAGCGGCAGGCTTGCTGTTACTATGCTGAGGGCAAGTATCTCGGAATGAGAGATAGTCAGCTATAAATTTGTATAAACCTTTATTTTGGCACCCTAAAACTTGTCTCAAAACCTACTTAACGTAGGGTGTCGGCGACTACAGATATTCCAAGGTCAAAGGTCAAAAAAATCATTTTTTTTTTACAAATTTATTGCAAATATCTCGTTTCCTATGAGTTTTATGCTATTTGTATTTATTATTATAAATATTGTAGACAATTTAATTCTCTACAACTTTTGTTTAAACATAGGTTTTATATTTTGAACCATTTTTGAGATAGAGGGCAGAGCGCGCGTAGTGTTTAACTATTTAGAGTATCATTTGAGGTTAACCTGTAGTCCCAATTAAAAACACGCCGTATAAAGTTTATAAATTATTGATAGTTATATAATTCTAAATAATTTGCTTTTTTTTTTTAACTATTATGTTATAATTAATAATTTTTTTCAATAATTCAGTATCTATTCATTTAATAACACTTACCTACTTGTGTAATTATATAGTTATTAAAGGAAATACCTTATATTATTTTTTTAATTCTAATCTTATTTATACTAATTACTTCCTAACTAAATAAAAGAAAAATAATTAAATTTTTAATTAATGTTTTTATTGAAAAATACCATTTCATACATTTATGAACATTGAAATTTAAAAAAAAAAAAATAATAATAAGAACTAAAAGTACTAATCGGGGGGCACGGCAGTGCCCCCGCCAAGTCGAGCGCGAAGCAAACACTGCCGTACCATCCTTTACTGGAACCATTTCGCTGCATTTTCAGGCCCCTATTTGAGAACCTCTGGATAAGACCAGAACGCAGAAATTGTCATCCAGTAAGCTATAAAATCACATACTTATAATAAAAAATTTCAAGTCTGTAGGTCATTTAATTCCGAAGTTAAGCGAAAGCAAAGTTTCGAATTTATGACACTCACTCACTCACTCACTCACTCACTCATGATCATCAGAATAGAACTAGTACTTCCCATAAACTCAGAGAGCTAAAATTTGGTACAGAGTTAGGGTTTAATGGCCACATAAAGGGAAAACTATAAAAACTAGGATAATCAAAGATCTGGAGTACCTGGTGACCCTTATTTGAAAACACAAGCGCCCAACCAAACTATTAAAGATCGACATACCGCCTTTACAAAAAATATTCAACTGTGTTTGCCTCTTCATTTGAAGTCAAAAATCGAAGGTCTGAAGTATATGATGAAGAACCCTCAGCTTGTCTCAGCTGTATTAGAGATATGGTAATGCCCCCTTCTACTATTGGTACATAAAAAAATCGACTGTCATTGCAAAATTCCAGCGTAGTGGGACACATCTTCTAATTTAATCTAGCCTATTGCTTCCCACTGCTGGGCGAATGCCTCCCCTTCTGCTTTTAATACGCATATAAATAAAATTAAAGGAAAACTCTGGATAAGACTAGACTGGCTTTTATACTTATACTACAAGTTTACAAGAAGAAATAGTAGAATGATTAACTTTATTCTACTCGAACATTACACAAATTAAATAAACAAATTACACTAAAATATTAAATAATTTCGCTCAAAATTTGGTCAAAATATAAGTCATTGGACTAAGAGTGGCGGTGATACCCGCACACGTTGCTAGATGGCGCTGACTCTGTTTTAAAACGCGCTTACGTTTGTTTTTCCGATAACCTTATATTGCGAAGTGGCAACCGGCCGCGTTACAGTTGTTTACGACATTCTTCTACTGAGCTTGAAAACGTTTGCTAGGGATTAGGAGGGATTATTTGCATTTTGTTGATTTCGCTTATTATTTCATAAGGTTAGCTAAGGTTAATTAGCAGGTTGTTATTATAACAATTTGAAGATTTGAATAGGTTAGGAAATTTATGATTAGTGACGGATTACTGATTATTACTTAAATATTAGATTTAAAAGTACTTTTAATTGAATACTTTATTTAATTGTTAGTTATTTAGTACTCTTAGTTTTCTAGGTTTAATTTACAGTTAGGCAGTACTTCGAATCGTGTTCGTGTTTATAAGTAAGTACTTTTCTAGTATTCTAGGTTTAGTTTATTTAGGTATATATTACTTTGTTTCGTTTTAAAATATCATTAATATAGCTGTATTTCAGTACTAGGTAGGTAATACCTTTGGTTCAAAGTTCATTGATAATTAATTATATTGACACTTGTCTAATAATTAAGAGTTAACATTTTGTATATAGTTTGTATATATTGAGTAGGCTGAGTATAATATTATCTAAGAGTTTTTTTTATTAAGACAAAAGAAGTCATAAAGATATAGGTTATTATTGTTTTAGTCTAAATATTATCGGTATTTATGATTTGTTGTCCATATACTAAAGGTCGTTGAGTTTATTAGTGTTTGATTTCGCAAGATACTATCGTAAAAAATGTTGATAATATTAGAAGACGACGATGAACTTAGTGGCTACCAAGTAGTTGGTATGCCCAAAGACGGGTCTTGTACTCTTATCTCTTCCATTCAGTATCTTTCTTGGTGTCAAATAAGAAAATCTAATAAAATAAATCAATATGCCCACGTTTCTACAAAAGGAAGTGAAATCCCACCAAAAACATTCTGTAAAAAAATTAGCCAAGTCTCGATGGAGCTGCTTGTTTATCTCTAAAAACTAAAAACTAAAAAGTAATGAAATCTAGACAAAGTCGTGCCAAGTCTAAGGTTCCTTACTGCGATTTCTTTATTATTATAGTTAATGTTGTGTGACTTGGCCGTTGAAGGGTACACAAGGGTACAAAACCAGGTGCTCCATGACACAATTGCACCAATCTATCGCCAGAACCGCTACCCATTGACGATGGAAAATTGCCACTTGGAAAACGTTGATTCAATAACCAGTCAATTGTAGGCTTGATAAATCTGCGTATTTCAATAATACTTATGTGTAGGCGAGCCTGAAACAAACAGTATAAAAAATTATTTCCAGTACAGACAGACTTCTAATCATTGATAGAAGTCCGTCTGTACGTCTATTTTATGTTAGATCTGTAGTCGATTTGACACTCCAAAAAGAAGAGAGCAGAAGTCAGCATTGTCAATGCTGAATGCATGTGTTGCACAATCAACAACAGCCTAAAATGATACACTAGCGTCCAATTACCTATACCAGTATGGGCTATTATCTCGCTTAACAAACAGATATAACATTACGTGTAAACAAAATTGACTTGTACCCAATAACGTATAAAGAATGTTCAACGGACAAGTCACACAACATTTACTATAATAATAAAAAAATCGCAGTAAGGAACCTTAGACTTGGCACGACTTTGTCTAGATTTCATTACTTTTTAGAGATAAACAAGCAGCTCCATCGAGACTTGGCTAATTTTTTTACAGAATGTTTTTGGTGGGATTTCAATTTTCTTCTTCTTCATCATCGTCTTCCAGTCGCCGTAAAATTTCAAATTCCTATGTCTTCTCGTCTTCAACGACATGTCTCCAGTTCTTCCAGGATTTCGGGGTCAGAAGTATCGTCTTCATTGATATCACTCTGATATGGTGAAGCATTAAGACAAGCTTGCCCATCACACTGGCCGCAAGCTAAAGAGCACTGCAACCCTACTTTCCTGCATCCACATCGCAAACCACAACCATTCTTGCAGTTGCAGAATATTGTGTTCAACAATTCCTTCGGAGCTGGTGGATTCATTGTCATAACAGGTTCCAGGAATTCATCACGCATTATCCAACCCCAATTCTGTTCTAAATCATGCCCTAACCAAGTCTGAACTTGATAATAAACACGGTTGAAATGTTGGTGAGCTGCTGCACTCGTTGGTGGAAGATTTGACAACTGCAGAGGTTTATTCAGTTTTGTTAACTTGATGAACTGTGCATAGCGAAGACGATCGATACAGTCCTCAGATTTTGGAGCATTATAGATTGCCAACAAGGTTCCTCATATTGAAAAAATATACGATTTTTCACCAATTCTCCGAAAGTATCACCACGTTATTCTGCTTTTTTTTTATAACATTGTCTTTAAACTCAAGAGTACTCACTGTACTTATCTTGCGTCTACACTTTTCTTTTTTATTTGTCTCTGCGGCCTCATCAGCTATTTCACCACAAAATTAACACTGCTTCTTGAAATCAAACACTTCACTTAGTCTTTTATGGGGTACAGTTGGAGAAGCTGTAGTTTCGTCTTGTTCTAGTTGCCGTTTTGCTGCTAGTATACAATTTTTAATAATGTAAGCGGTTCGGCACTTTTCATGCACTTGTACAGAGGTTACGGTTTTTAAATAATCAATAAGACAGTCGTTTCGTTCGATACTTGCAGTTCTCAGAGTTTTTATACAACGCACTACATTAACTAATGATTTACCTTACGAATCTGACTTTTTACATATAAAACACAAATTATCCATAACTCTTAAAATTGTATGTCCATATTTACCAAGATACAATTCAAAACTAACAGATGACAGTCGTTCCTTGAAAAAGAAACCGGTCGTGAGTAAACAATTGAACATCTGTCCTTTCTGGCTATCAATAAAAAGGTTTGTATATACAATAGAGATCCATTGTCTCAGGTTTACTTTTTAACGTTTTAAAAGAATCTAAAAGTTTACGGATTTCAATGTAGATGTATTTAATTATTTTCTACTTAAAATGTAATTAAAGTATTTCCCTTAATAACTTTATAATTACACGAGTAGGTAAGTGTTATTAAATGAATAGATACTGAATTATTGAAAAAAATTATTAATTATCAATAATTTATAATTTTTATACGGCGTGTTTTTAATCGGGACTACAGGTTGACCTCAAATGATACACTAAATAGTTAAACACTGCGCGCGCTCTACTCTCTATCTCAAAATGGTTCAAGATATAAAAAAAATGTTTAAACAAAAGTTGTATAAAATGTAATACTTTAGAATATTTATGATAAAAACAAATAGCATAAAACCCATTGGAAATGAAATATTTGCATTAAATGTGTAAAAAAATCGATTTTTTGACCTTTGACCTTGGAATATCTGTAGTCGCGGATACCCTACAATAACATGGTGGCCACTCACAGTCACCAAAAATATTCCCTGATTTTTCCCTGATTTACCTGATTAAAAATTCAAAATTTCCCTGATATTTACAATTACAAAAAAAAAACATACTTTTGATGAAATAATATAATATTATAGAAAGAGATTACTCATATTTTAGCACCCTGCTGTATTTTCTTCATTATATACAAATGGAAGTTTGTTAAATAACATAATACATTTTAAATAATTATGGCTCTTTACATTATAGCGTCCCTTTTGTCTAGAGACCGGAAAAATTCGCGAATTCATTTCGCGATAGGCTAAAATACAAATAGTTATACCTCAGTGCTGCCTCTGCTATTGGCTCACTACTCACCTGGATGACTCTGGGCCAATGAGAAACACCCGACCAAAGCTTTATCGAATCTCAGGCTGCTACGTTGGGACGTCTCACAAGACAGCAGCCAATGAGTGGGTGGTATTTGACCGAGTGTACGCAGAACTATGGAGTTCATTCTACAGGTCATTGAACCCGCAAATTTTTCCTGTCCCTAGTAATGGGGTATTTCAGTGGCGAGCGCTCAAACATTTTTTCACACAACTTTTGATAACTGTTCTTACATTCATTTTTGAAGTGTAACATTTCTAGTTGTGAAATATTCTTAGTCTTAGTATTCTCAACAAGGGATAACAGTACAGTGCAAATTTTACCTTGTGTTTGATTTAAAAATGAAACAACTAATGGATAAATCTTCACTGCATTACAATCAGTACTCCCATCTGTAGCTAAAGCAAATGGTCCACTTACTAAAGATTCAACAGTTTCAATTTAGTTTCACCAGCAATATACTCCACTAAGGCAGATGTTTTTGTTCTCGCACAGCTGTATTTCTGTGCAATTTTTGAGTCCGGAAACATAGCTCTATACAAATTACCCGAATGATCGGCTACTGCTATCGGTAAATTGTGTTCTACCAAAAAACTTGTAAACAATAACTCTGTGTTTGTTACTTTCGTTTCTTCAGATGTAGCGAAAAAGACGATATAGATTTATTGCTCGTCACGGCTTTAAAATGTTCTGCATGTTTCTTTGATTCAATATGCCGTCTACAGTCATCCCTTCCACCATGTGAAATCGAAAAGTTACACGTGCATACATTACAAAAGTGTGGCGTTCCAAAACATTTGAAGATGACAAGCATGGCCATTCTTTTGAATAGTTTGGTCGAAAGTTCTGAAGAATAACATTCTTTTTTTTGCCCCAGATACACATTGTTCTGTCACACGCTTCATTTCTACAACCGGCACTGAAGAACACAACACTATCGAACAACATAAAATGGTTTCACGTCTGTAGACACGACAAAAACACTTTGATGAAAAAAATGGCTTTCAAGAAAGTAATTAACACAACACAGGTTAGCCAAAGTACCGTAAAAAAATTGTTGTGATGTAAGTAGCTAACAAACGAAAAGTCCAAGAATATGTATTAGTTGTATCGTACAACGGACGTAATACCGTACCATCTATTACAAAACACAAGAATTAATCCACTTATTTCGACAGTACATGCACACATTTATTAGTTCTGTTATCTGCGCAACCACGTGATATATTAGAACTGCGTTCACGAAACACGCACACCAGAAATGGAATTTTTTTTCCGTTACCCAGCAGCACAAAGCCTCGTTTCCGTAATAAACCAGCGATGTTCTGTAATTCCGTAATTCTGTGTTAAATCATAATCATTACGGAAAATCCGTAATGGTTGGCAGCTCTGCGGAAATATACATGACACAAAAAATTCCCGGTTATTGAAAAAATTCCCTGACATTTCCCTGATAATTCCCGATCAACGTGATTTCCCTGATAAATCCCGGTTTTCCCGGTGAGTGGCCATCCTGAATAAGTAGGTTTTGAGACAAGTTTTAGGGTGTCAAAATAAAGGTTTATACAAGTTTATAGCTGACTATCTCTCATTCCGAGGTGAAACTCCTAATTTTCCTGGACTATGATCGATGGTCGTCACGGCGCGCTCTAGTCGTCCCACACACCTTAGGTGGTGTTTCACATGTGGTCGAGCAAACAAAGTATTCACAGGCTTCTAGTAGAACGGCTTTTTTTTAAACAAATTCTTCACAAGCGGTATGCAAATACAAAAAATCTATGCACAATTATACAATAAAAACGCAATGGCAATTGATTGGCTTGCGTGCAGACCAGGGCCCCTGTTCTAAGAAAGTAAAGATTCAACGTTTATTTTTCAAATATCCATTGCTAGACTTAAATATTTGGGCTAAACAGTCTTTCATCCGGTGAAGGCCTCGAAGATGAAAAGAAAAAGTTTAAAATGTACTTACGGATGGTGGATGCTAATAGATCAGAGGTTGTAAACATTGAAGTCCTTGAGGTGTGGTAGTTGCTTCCTACTCCAGGTGGTAGTTGAGAAAGACTCAGGGTTGTCAAGGTGTCATGGCTGCAAAAAGCTTCCATATTACCATTAGGTCACGAATAATTAGGTGATGATGATAGAGAAGTAGCAAAAATTTTGACATTTTTGAAATGTTAAAATGTGTTTGCCGGTGTGATGAAACCATCCTATTCTGTCATAATGGCATTTATATTTTATCTGTTTTTTTTTTTTTTTTTTTCAAAATAACTAAAGTTAAGAGGAAAAATACCTCACTATCTGGGAATTTAGCAGTTTTTTTTCTTCTAAAAAACAGAATTATTTTTGCAATTTCATTCTACATTGTTGTCTTTTTTTAATGAATAGGCTACAGCATGTAACAGTAAGGAGGAAATAACCAATAATTAATGAGAGCAGCTTTATTTGACATAATAATTACACTAAGCCATGAATGTTAACTTCAACTGGAGTCCAAAAATAGGTCCTGTGATTTGTCAAAACATGTAATTTTATAAATCATTTGTACCGCAAACAGTGGTCTATATTTTTTAATCCAAAATGGTGGGGTATAATGTAACTCAGTAACTTTTTGCCTTACAATAAAAGTAACTGAAAGTTAATTGTATGGAGTAAATATCTGAAGCCTGCCACGAGGTGTCTATCACAGATGGTTTGATGGCGGAGTTTATTTACTTTTGTAACTTTCCCATCAACGATTAGTAGGGGCAGGAAATTTTCGCGAAAAAATCTGAACGCCTACTAGACTGGAACAAGGTAACCCACACCAGCGGTTTCTTCCTTGTGATTGGTGGCCGTCTGCGAGAGAAGTCGTTGCCTTGTTTGCACGAGCCACTAAGGACGAGTTTGCTTCCACACTGAATTAGTGTGATTGATTGTTGTAACAATCGACATGCACCTCAAAGTAACTCACCCAATCACGAAACACAAACGATGCTACAGTGTTTTAACTTCCAGCTACTCTCGGAATCTTTTCGCGAAATTTTCATGGCCCTAAATCGTTACGAACCGACATTTAGGAAGTTGGTGTGGAAACATATTAAACTGTGTGTTCTTATTGTTTTGCACAGAAAAAATTGATAATAGGCTGGTTTTAAGAACATTAATTAAAAATTGGAGTCCATGCACTTTTTACAGAACTCATAATAATCCTTATTTATTTCGGTAACTTGTAGGAATTTTTTATTTATTTTTATTATGTAGCAGCAGCAGCCCCACAGTGGCCGAAAAGAAGCCTGAGACTTGCCAAGAGCCAGTTCCAGTTGAAGCCAAAGTAGCTGCCCCGGCGAAGAAGGTTGTGAAGTGTGACGTGCAGAACGGACTGCAACTTGACTCAAATCCAATATTCTGGAGCAAAGAAGACCTGTACGAGCATTTGGTGAACACCAGTGACTGCTCTCACTTAGCAGAAAAATGCAAAGACATGGTACGTAAATGGTAAAACATTAGAGTATGGGTATGAATATAACGTAACCTAAGGGGTCGTCCATTAATCACGTGATGTTTTTTTAGCAAATTTTTAACCCCCCCTCCCCCCTAGTGATTTGTGGTGAGGTTTTAGACTACCCCCCCCCCCCCCCCCCCCCTCAATAAATCACGTGTATTTTTTGGTACAATATATTTTTAAAAATTTCAGAATATTATCTTTAAATATAGGTATTCTGTAGCGGATCCAGAGGGGGGGCTAAGGGGCTCAAGCCCCCTCCAAAAGCATCTGGGTCCACTATTGTTTTAGTGTTTGCCTTGATAAAGCCTAGCCTCAGCTGGATCAAGCCCCTCCCAAACCAAAATCCTGGATCCGCCACTGGGTATAATCTAATTTAATTCTGGAAAATTAAGCACAGTGATAAAAATGCTCAGACACACATTAAGGTTGCGGGTTTATTCTCACTGGCATAAAAATTATAAAGGAAAGGCTTATATGTGATTTATGCATGTATTCGGCACCAAAATCACAGTCTTACTGGCGACTGGCAAGCCGAGCCGGGTGGTTCATGTTGCGGCGGGCGGGGATATTGTTGCCTGGCTACGGCGAGTCAAGGTCATGCGTCGTATATTAGAGCTTTACTGATTCTTAAAATTTTGCCGATATGCTGATATACTGATACAACTGTTGCAGATGCACCAATTCCAAACCAATACAGGAGCAAACACATTTTGTTTAATAAAAAAAAATTTTAATTTAGTAAATTACCAAAGAAAACTATACAGTGCAAATGCACATGTGTTTTAGTTTGAAAACAGAACTTAACCTCTCTTTTTTTTTAACTCTTAATTTTGGCTTGTTTTCATTTTTTTGACGACGACCCATTAGGCCATTAGTTGCTTAATGTAACATGAATTTACTAATGGAGCCTGGTAAATTTAATTATTTAATGTGTAATTATATAAAATAAGAATTTAATAATAGGTAACGATGAAATATATTGATTTACAAAATGTAAAGATTAATAAAAGGAATTTAAAATGTCCAAATTTATGAGTCTTTGTAAATGTTAACAATTACTTTACCAACTTAACGTGTGCTGCGGAAAACATTTACGGTACCAAACATTTATACATGTGGTGCTTTGCACAGGAAACAGTTAAAAGTAATTGATGGTATTTGAAGTTCTATATTAATTGTTTATTTTTTTTTTTTAAATTCAATTTTGAAAACTATGTAACTTAATTAAAACATGTCTCCGTCACTATATTACGAACATTTCTTTGCAGTTCAGGCAGTTGGTATTTTCTGTTATTTGTAGTGGTAGCCATGCTCTAAATAAAACAAGTTTTTGTTCTTATCTATCTTTACCGTGCTGGTGATATATTTATTTTTGATGTATTAGATTCAAGAATGTCATTAAAACACAGGAGTTCAAGTTAAGATATGTATGGCTGGCAAATGTAGCTTAGAAATTATGCAAGTTCAAAGTATGTAATAGTATGAAAAGTGAAAAGGGTACTGGTGGATTTTTAGGTTATGACGAGCACTTTAATTTTTCAATAATAGCGGCCAAAAATTAACAAGTGTATCGTGAATCAGCAAAAATGCTGATTCAATTAAATATTAGGAAAATCGACTTCTGCCAAACTTACGTACAAGGTTTTGCATTTGCAGTGATGATAGGTTAATTTCCTACGAAAATCTATTCACGGTCATTACTGTTTGAATCCAAACAAAATATGAATGTAAATTAATTAAGGTGTTGTGTTAAATTTTAATAAAGTTTTACTAATTTTATTATGTATGAATTTTAATTCCTAATGAGATTTTTTTATTTTCCAGCATATTGATGGCCATGCATTCATGCTGTTGAACTTCCCAAGTATTAGAGAAAACATGTTCATGAAGACATCAGATGCTTTGAAACTTTGCCGCTACATTGAGCAGTTTAAGTTTGCATTTTATACACAATACAGACCTTTAAATGTGTGATAATAACATAGAAAATCTAGCTGTGATATTGAAGAATGAATTTTCAAAAGTAATTGTGTTGTGTTTGCATAACAAATTTTATGTTGAACTTTAAGTTGAAAAGATTAAAAAAGCTATTCTTTTAGAATATTTTAAAACAAAATATGAATTTAATGTTTGAGAAACCACAGATTAAATTATGAAATATAAAGATGTTTTAATATATATATCAGAATTAATTAAATGTTATGTGATTATTTACATAATTCAATCAAATATTAGAGCATTACTGAAGCAATATGTTGATTATAATGCCCACATATATTGCAACAGGCACAATTAACAACATACATGGTTAGTCATTTAATTAAAGAAAGAAAGCATGTTAGTGTTAAAATCATCACCTGTCTAAAATTTTATGAAAACAATGTATTAATTTTTTTAAGCATCCTATATGTTATCCTAAGAATATTTTGGTCATAAAGGATAAATATAATGCCTACCAGTTAAAAACTTAATTTTAGTTGCACATATTGTATTTTTCGGTTAGTAAGACAAGAATTTCAAGCAAGTTTGGGCTTTTCGGGCTACTTTGCTCTAACCTTGGATAGTTTTAGGATTATGCCAGTATATACACACACACACATATACAAAGTTCCCATTCCTACATTCACATGATTTCCTCATGAAATGCCACCGAAAGATTCTATTTTGTAAGGCTTGTTCAACTTTTCCACCAACAACTAAGTGATCTCATGTCTTATATGAAGGTGTAAATTTATTTTCTAGTTTTCATTGCTGAAAAGCTAACCTCGCATTATATGCCGGAAACTACTGTTTTAGCACAATTGTCTCTTGTTATGTCATAATCTGTTTTTGGGAGAATAAAATTATGTTAGAAGTTTTGGAATCCTGTAACATGTTTAGCCCTATTTTGTGTAGTCTAAGTTAATTACCAGTGAAATGGGAACTGGCATTACAGATTTCTGGTTAGTAAGAGTAAATTAAATGCATGGATGCAATTTTGAAATTGTTTGCATCAGTGCTTTGTGTATTCTGTATTTGGTAAATACTTGCTGCTGTTGCCAATAAAATTCCTGTATGAAGGATATACGGTAGCTACTCCCAAGAATCAAGTAAATATATTTTAGAATAAACTGTCGGTTACATCTACTTTTTTAAATCTAAACATTTGTAGGTTACTTGCTGTCTATGTACTCGGCATGCTTACGATACACACTTCTCACCGACTGTCAATCCAACTGTGAAGTGCGTACTGCTTGCAGTCTGCCAAATACACTTCTCGATGAAGATAGTGGCAAACAGAAATTAACTTATGAAAGCTAGCTAAACTCGTTAAATGTACAATTTAATTTTTAAACTAAACTAAATATTATCAGATACCAGTATTTAAAATAGTAATGGTTTCAACATACAATTATGCTGGTAATCCTTTAGCGTTTAGCCCCATATTTTTACTTGCATTATAACATTTTCTTTATAATTTTTGTGACTAAGCAGTGACTGAATTTTAATACGCCATAAACAAACAGCATGCTATCTGTTGAGAAATTAAACTGCTGATCACACGAGCCAAGTATTGATTTTTAAAGGCAACGATGCTAACGCATGCATGGAAACATAACCAGTATCAAGTTCAAAGAAATAAATCACCACAGATATTTATGGAACTAGATATAGTTTGTGTAGTTATTTTGACTTTCAGATGTGAAAAAAAAATCAACCTAAATCAAATCTTTGTGGATGTACAGTCCAATTTTCTTTCAAACTAATCCTAATGACTAGCCATATTGATTGTAATACAAATATAACGAAGAATCATTTCGTAATATTATATTCACAATGTTGCATAGAAATATGCATACATTATTTATTTTTTTCTTTATTTATTGTACTTTCTACACACAAAGTAATTTACACTGGTACACCAAATATGCAATAATATGAAGTGATGAGTTGAATTCACTTTTTATGAAATCCAAATATCAAATTTTAGTTTTAAAAAGAGTGCCTTCGGCCAAGAGTCAGGAATAAAATAACAAGTGAGCAAAAACAAAGTTATGAAGAAACATTCAACCCATGATTTTTTTTTCTCAAAATAAAAAGAAAGGATTGAAGACATAAACAATTTCTTAATGTCAAAATTGTTCCTTGAAGTGCCAAAGAAACGTTCCCAGAGAATTGTGGCTGGTGGCAGATACAAAACATTTCTTTCATAGCTTTTGTACAGATAAATAATGTTCTTGTCAACTACGTGGGTACTATTGTGTGAATTTATAAAATTCTCTGTCTCAAATATTTTCCCCATACATCAAATATTTTGAACACTAAATACCTATTTTATGGTAATTGAAGATTATGATTGGCCCATCGTTACAAATAACTTTGTCAGTGATGTCTTGAATCTTTATGGGCTAGCACTAAATATTAAACACAAAATCTTGGATATTATCATCTCAAATATGTTTTGTGTAATATATTATGTCTATCACAATGCCAAAAATTGATTGGTGATTGTGATGTCAGTGTAGGTGTGTGGATGTCATTAAGTAATGCAATATTTTATTTACCAAATAAACTGTAAATAGTACTGAATAGTTATAATTTGTGTGCATTTAAATTGGGATAAGCATGAATTGAAAAAATGCAAAATTCATGGAGCATATCGTACACCGAGAATAATAGGGCCACATCTAAAAAAAAAAAAATTTTTTTTACATTTTTGTATAGTTGTAATGTCTATGGCCATATCTATTCGGTATAACAATGTAGTACAATAAATATTCACCTGAGATGAGATATGTCATATTTTAAATTTGTAAAACAGAAATCAGAATAATACAGCCACATGTTGACATGCGGCCTTATTATTCGTACAGCTGAGGGTGGGTTGGAATATACCATGGCCATATTTTGACTTGTGCCATAGAAACAGTGCCGACATTATGCACTTCGTGATTGCTGAGGCTAAGAATAAACTTTCATTTATTCACTTTCCTGTAAAATTTAGTTTTTTTGAGATGTGGCCCTATTATTCTCGGTGTGCGATATTTTCATGAAAAAATATCCTGTGATAATTTTTTTGGTTTTTAAGTTAAGTGTCTTCAAACATGTGACCTAGTGTAAAAAAAAATATATATATATATAATTGGTTTCACTGTGGTGTAATTTTTACCTGTCAACTGATACAAATTACTTTATTTTATTTGTTTAGTTTGTTTTACATATACTAAGTCTAAATGAAAGTAATCTACAAAAGTTACATTTAAGGAAAGGAAAAAAACAAATTCTAATATACTCTTTTATGAAACTTGCTAGAAATTATCATACAAATATTAATTTTCATATTATTTTTATAAAAAGTACAAACTCAGTTTTATCTTTATAAAAAAAATCACATATTTGCACAAACTTAAATGAACAAATTTTTGTTAGTAATTTTTTAAGCACACTAGATTTCACTATATAAAAATTCTCATGTATATGTACAGTTTTGTAAATATTTGTATCCAAAGCACTATCAATGTTTTAAAAGACTATCAAATATTGTGGCTATATCAATAAAGTTTGTGTTGACCTTGCTTCCCATAGATGTTAAGCAGCTCCTTGTAAAAGACCTGTGTCATTTATATGTAATTTTAACATTTCTGTACAATTTCTGTGTATTCTACTTAAAATATTGAGTTCCTAATAATGTAATAATTTATGTTACAAGCAACTTTTGTACTTTAGAAGGGATATAAAAATTTTGTTATGTCATGTAAGAACAGTTTGATTGCCACC